>NW_025228839.1:27576-35192 GCF_018294505.1 Triticum aestivum
GTTTGGGCCGATTCTGGCCCGTTTCTTGGACTATTACTCTATTTTGGGGTCTCGGAGTCATTTCTATGATTGACTAACCCCGGGGTGCGTTTACGTGTCGGTCATCAACACTCACATATTCGGCCGATTCAAGTCCGTTTCGTGCACTATTAGTCAGCGTTTTGGGGACCCAGAGCGATTTCCACGATTGATGAACCCCGGGGTGTGTTTATGTGTCTGTCATCAACACTCACAGTTTTGGCCAATTCTGACCTGTTTCGCGGACTATTACTCACCGTTTTGGGGTCCCGTAGCGATTTCCATAGTTGTTGACCCCAAGATGTGCTTACGTGTTGGTCAACAACACTCGCAGTTTTGGCCGATTCTGGCCCGTTTCATGGACTATTACTCACCGTTTTCGGGTCCCAAAGCGATTTCCATGGTTGTCAAACTCCAAGGTGCACTTATGTGTCGGTCATCAACAATCACAGTTTGGGCCGATTCTGGCCCGTTTCTTGGACTATTACTCTATTTTTGGGTCTCGGAGTCATTTCCACGATTAACGAACCCCGGGGTGCGTTTACGTGTCGGTCATCAACACTCACATATTCGGCCGATTCTAATATGTTCTGTGCACTATTACTCAGCATTTTGGGGACCCAGAGCGATTTCCACGATTGATGAACCCCGGGGTGCGTTTATGTGTCCGTCGTCAACACTCACAGTTTTGGCCAAATCTGACCTGTTTCGTGGACTATTACTCATCGTTTTGGGGGCCCCGAAGCGATTTTCATAGTTGTTGAACCCCAAGGTGTGCTTACGAGTTGGTCATCAACACTCCCAGTTTTGGCCGATTCTGGCCCGTTTCATGGACTATTACTCACCGTTTTGGGGTCCCAAAGCGATTTCCATCATTGTCGAACTCCAAGGTGCGCTTATGTGTCGGTCATCAACAATCATAGTTTGGGCCGATTCTGGCCCGTTTCTTGGACTATTACTCTATTTTGGGGTCTCGGAGTTGTTTCCACTATTGACGAACCCCGGGGTCCGTTTACGCGTCGGTCATCAACACTCACATATTCCGCCGACTCTAGTCCGTTTCGTGCACTATTACTCAGCGTTTTGGGGACCCAGAGCGATTTCCACGATTAATGAACTCTAGGGTGAGTTTATGTGACCATCAATCGTCAACACTCATAGTTTTCTTCAATTCTGACCTACTTCGTGGACTATTACTAACCATTTTGGGGTCCCAAAGAGATTTCCATAGTTGTTGAACCCCAAGGTGTGCTTACGTGTTGGTCATCAACACTCGCAGTTTTGGCCGATTCTGGCCCGTTTCATGCACTATAACTCACCGTTTTGGGGTCACAAAGCGATTTCCATGGTTGTCGAACTCCAAGGTGCGCTTACGTGTCGGTTATCAACAACCATAGTTTGGGCCGATTCTGGCCCGTTTCTTGGACTATTACTCTATTTTGGGGTCTCGGAGTCATTTCTATGATTGACTAACCCCGGGGTGCGTTTACGTGTCGGTCATCAACACTCACATATTCGGCCGATTCAAGTCCGTTTCGTGCACTATTAGTCAGCGTTTTGGGGACCCAGAGCGATTTCCACGATTGATGAACCCCGGGGTGTGTTTATGTGTCTGTCATCAACACTCACAGCTTTGGCCAATTCTGACCTGTTTCGCGGACTATTACTCACCGTTTTGGGGTCCCGTAGCGATTTCCATAGTTGTTGACCCCAAGATGTGCTTACGTGTTGGTCAACAACACTCGCAGTTTTGGCCGATTCTGGCCCGTTTCATGGACTATTACTCACCGTTTTCGGGTCCCAAAGCGATTTCCACGGTTGTCAAACTCCAAGGTGCACTTACGTGTCGGTCGTCAACAATCTCAGTTTGGGCCGATTCTGGCCCGTTTCTTGGACTATTACTCTATTTTTGGGTCTCGGAGTCATTTCCACGATTAACGAACCCCGGGGTGCGTTTACGTGTCGGTCATCAACACTCACATATTCGGCCGATTCTAATATGTTCTGTGCACTATTACTCAGCATTTTGGGGACCCAGAGCGATTTCCACGATTGATGAACCCCGGGGTGCGTTTATGTGTCCGTCGTCAACACTCACAGTTTTGGCCAAATCTGACCTGTTTCGTGGACTATTACTCATCGTTTTGGGGGCCCCGAAGCGATTTTCATAGTTGTTGAACCCCAAGGTGTGCTTACGAGTTGGTCATCAACACTCCCAGTTTTGGCCGATTCTGGCCCGTTTCATGGACTATTACTCACCGTTTTGGGGTCCCAAAGCGATTTCCATCATTGTCGAACTCCAAGGTGCGCTTATGTGTCGGTCATCAACAATCATAGTTTGGGCCGATTCTGGCCCGTTTCTTGGACTATTACTCTATTTTGGGGTCTCGGAGTTGTTTCCACTATTGACGAACCCCGGGGTCCGTTTACGCGTCGGTCATCAACACTCACATATTCCGCCGACTCTAGTCCGTTTCGTGCACTATTACTCAGCGTTTTGGGGACCCAGAGCGATTTCCACGATTAATGAACTCTAGGGTGAGTTTATGTGACCATCAATCGTCAACACTCATAGTTTTCTTCAATTCTGACCTACTTCGTGGACTATTACTAACCATTTTGGGGTCCCAAAGAGATTTCCATAGTTGTTGAACCCCAAGGTGTGCTTACGTGTTGGTCATCAACACTCGCAGTTTTGGCCGATTCTGGCCCGTTTCATGCACTATAACTCACCGTTTTGGGGTCACAAAGCGATTTCAATGGTTGTCGAACTCCAAGGTGCGCTTACGTGTCGGTTATCAACAACCATAGTTTGGGCCGATTCTGGCCCGTTTCTTGGACTATTACTCTATTTTGGGGTCTCGGAGTCATTTCTATGATTGACTAACCCCGGGGTGCGTTTACGTGTCGGTCATCAACACTCACATATTCGGCCGATTCAAGTCCGTTTCGTGCACTATTAGTCAGCGTTTTGGGGACCCAGAGCGATTTCCACGATTGATGAACCCCGGGGTGTGTTTATGTGTCTGTCATCAACACTCACAGTTTTGGCCAATTCTGACCTGTTTCGCGGACTATTACTCACCGTTTTGGGGTCCCGTAGCGATTTCCATAGTTGTTGACCCCAAGATGTGCTTACGTGTTGGTCAACAACACTCGCAGTTTTGGCCGATTCTGGCCCGTTTCATGGACTATTACTCACCGTTTTCGGGTCCCAAAGCGATTTCCATGGTTGTCAAACTCCAAGGTGCACTTATGTGTCGGTCATCAGCAATCACAGTTTGGGCCGATTCTGGCCCGTTTCTTGGACTATTACTCTATTTTTGGGTCTCGGAGTCATTTCCACGATTAACGAACCCCGGGGTGCGTTTACGTGTCGGTCATCAGCACTCACATATTCGGCCGATTCTAATATGTTCTGTGCACTATTACTCAGCATTTTGGGGACCCAGAGCGATTTCCACGATTGATGAACCCCGGGGTTCGTTTATGTGTCCGTCGTCAACACTCACAGTTTTGGCCAAATCTGACCTGTTTCGTGGACTATTACTCATCGTTTTGGGGGCCCCGAAGCGATTTTCATAGTTGTTGAACCCCAAGGTGTGCTTACGAGTTGGTCATCAACACTCCCAGTTTTGGCCGATTCTGGCCCGTTTCATGGACTATTACTCACCGTTTTGGGGTCCCAAAGCGATTTCCATCATTGTCGAACTCCAAGGTGCGCTTATGTGTCGGTCATCAACAATCACAGTTTGGGTCGATTCTGGCCCGTTTCTTGGACTATTACTCTATTTTGGGGTCTCGGAGTCATTTCCACGATTGACGAACCCCGGGGTGCGTTTACGTGTCGGTCATCAACACTCACATATTTTGGAGTCTCGGAGTCATTTCCACGATTGACGAACCCCGGGGTGCGTTTACGTGTCGGTCATCAACACTCACATATTCGGCTGATTCTAATACGTTCCGTGCACTATTACTCAGCGTTTTGGGGACCCAGAGCGATTTCCACGATTGATGAACCCCGGGGTGCGTTTATGTGTCCGTCGTCAACACTCACAGTTTTGGCCAAATCTGACCTGTTTCATGGACTATTACTCACCATTTTGGGGGCCCGAAGCGATTTTCATAGTTGTTGAACCCCAAGGTGTGCTTACGAGTTGGTCATCAACACTCCCAGTTTTGGCCGATTCTGGCCCGTTTCATGGACTATTACTCACCGTCTTGGGGTCCCAAAGCGATTTCCATCATTGTCGAACTCCAAGGTGCGCTTATGTGTCGGTCATCAACAATCATAGTTTGGGCCGATTCTGGCCCGTTTCTTGGACTATTACTCTATTTTGGGGTCTCGGAGTTGTTTCCACTATTGACGAACCCCGGGGTCCGTTTACGCGTCGGTCATCAACACTCACATATTCCGCCGACTCTAGTCCGTTTCGTGCACTATTACTCAGCGTTTTGGGGACCCAGAGCGATTTCCACGATTAATGAACTCTAGGGTGAGTTTATGTGACCATCCATCGTCAACACTCATAGTTTTGTTCAATTCTGACCTGCTTCGTGGACTATTACTAACCATTTTGGGGTCCCAAAGAGATTTCCATAGTTGTTGAACGCCAAGGTGTGCTTACGTGTTGGTCATCAACACTCGCAGTTTTGGCCGATTCTGGCCCGTTTCATGCACTATAACTCACCGTTTTGGGGTCACAAAGCGATTTCCATGGTTGTCGAACTCCAAGGTGCGCTTACGTGTCGGTTATCAACAACCATAGTTTGGGCCGATTCTGGCCCGTTTCTTGGACTATTACTCTATTTTGGGGTCTCGGAGTCATTTCTATGATTGACTAACCCCGGGGTGCGTTTACGTGTCGGTCATCAACACTCACATATTCGGCCGATTCAAGTCCGTTTCGTGCACTATTAGTCAGCGTTTTGGGGACCCAGAGCGATTTCCACGATTGATGAACCCCGGGGTGTGTTTATGTGTCTGTCATCAACACTCACAGTTTTGGCCAATTCTGACCTGTTTCGCGGACTATTACTCACCGTTTTGGGGTCCCGTAGCGATTTCCATAGTTGTTGACCCCAAGATGTGCTTACGTGTTGGTCAACAACACTCGCAGTTTTGGCCGATTCTGGCCCGTTTCATGGACTATTACTCACCGTTTTCGGGTCCCAAAGCGATTTCCATGGTTGTCAAACTCCAAGGTGCACTTATGTGTCGGTCGTCAACAATCACAGTTTGGGCCGATTCTGGCCCGTTTCTTGGACTATTACTCTATTTTTGGGTCTCGGAGTCATTTCCACGATTAACGAACCCCGGGGTGCGTTTACGTGTCGGTCATCAACACTCACATATTCGGCCGATTCTAATATGTTCTGTGCACTATTACTCAGCATTTTGGGGACCCAGAGCGATTTCCACGATTGATGAACCCCGGGGTGCGTTTATGTGTCCGTCGTCAACACTCACAGTTTTGGCCAAATCTGACCTGTTTCGTGGACTATTACTCATCGTTTTGGGGGCCCCGAAGCGATTTTCATAGTTGTTGAACCCCAAGGTGTGCTTACGAGTTGGTCATCAACACTCCCAGTTTTGGCCGATTCTGGCCCGTTTCATGGACTATTACTCACCGTTTTGGGGTCCCAAAGCGATTTCCATCATTGTCGAACTCCAAGGTGCGCTTATGTGTCGGTCATCAACAATCATAGTTTGGGCCGATTCTGGCCCGTTTCTTGGACTATTACTCTATTTTGGGGTCTCGGAGTTGTTTCCACTATTGACGAACCCCGGGGTCCGTTTACGCGTCGGTCATCAACACTCACATATTCCGCCGACTCTAGTCCGTTTCGTGCACTATTACTCAGCGTTTTGGGGACCCAGAGCGATTTCCACGATTAATGAACTCTAGGGTGAGTTTATGTGACCATCAATCGTCAACACTCATAGTTTTCTTCAATTCTGACCTACTTCGTGGACTATTACTAACCATTTTGGGGTCCCAAAGAGATTTCCATAGTTGTTGAACCCCAAGGTGTGCTTACGTGTTGGTCATCAACACTCGCAGTTTTGGCCGATTCTGGCCCGTTTCATGCACTATAACTCACCGTTTTGGGGTCACAAAGCGATTTCCATGGTTGTCGAACTCCAAGGTGCGCTTACGTGTCGGTTATCAACAACCATAGTTTGGGCCGATTCTGGCCCGTTTCTTGGACTATTACTCTATTTTGGGGTCTCGGAGTCATTTCTATGATTGACTAACCCCGGGGTGCGTTTACGTGTCGGTCATCAACACTCACATATTCGGCCGATTCAAGTCCGTTTCGTGCACTATTAGTCAGCGTTTTGGGGACCCAGAGCGATTTCCACGATTGATGAACCCCGGGGTGTGTTTATGTGTCTGTCATCAACACTCACAGTTTTGGCCAATTCTGACCTGTTTCGCGGACTATTACTCACCGTTTTGGGGTCCCGTAGCGATTTCCATAGTTGTTGACCCCAAGATGTGCTTACGTGTTGGTCAACAACACTCGCAGTTTTGGCCGATTCTGGCCCGTTTCATGGACTATTACTCACCGTTTTCGGGTCCCAAAGCGATTTCCATGGTTGTCAAACTCCAAGGTGCACTTATGTGTCGGTCATCAACAATCACAGTTTGGGCCGATTCTGGCCCGTTTCTTGGACTATTACTCTATTTTTGGGTCTCGGAGTCATTTCCACGATTAACGAACCCCGGGGTGCGTTTACGTGTCGGTCATCAACACTCACATATTCGGCCGATTCTAATATGTTCTGTGCACTATTACTCAGCATTTTGGGGACCCAGAGCGATTTCCACGATTGATGAACCCCGGGGTTCGTTTATGTGTCCGTCGTCAACACTCACAGTTTTGGCAAAATCTGACCTGTTTCGTGGACTATTACTCATCGTTTTGGGGGCCCCGAAGCGATTTTCATAGTTGTTGAACCCCAAGGTGTGCTTACGAGTTGGTCATCAACACTCCCAGTTTTGGCCGATTCTGGCCCGTTTCATGGACTATTACTCACCGTTTTGGGGTCCCAAAGCGATTTCCATCATTGTCGAACTCCAAGGTGCGCTTATGTGTCGGTCATCAACAATCACAGTTTGGGTCGATTCTGGCCCGTTTCTTGGACTATTACTCTATTTTGGGGTCTCGGAGTCATTTCCACGATTGACGAACCCCGGGGTGCGTTTACGTGTCGGTCATCAACACTCACATATTTTGGAGTCTCGGAGTCATTTCCACGATTGACGAACCCCGGGGTGCGTTTACGTGTCGGTCATCAACACTCACATATTCGGCTGATTCTAATACGTTCCGTGCACTATTACTCAGCGTTTTGGGGACCCAGAGCGATTTCCACGATTGATGAACCCCGGGGTGCGTTTATGTGTCCGTCGTCAACACTCACAGTTTTGGCCAAATCTGACCTGTTTCATGGACTATTACTCACCATTTTGGGGGCCCGAAGCGATTTTCATAGTTGTTGAACCCCAAGGTGTGCTTACGAGTTGGTCATCAACACTCCCAGTTTTGGCCGATTCTGGCCCGTTTCATGGACTATTACTCACCGT
>NW_025228840.1:0-17012 GCF_018294505.1 Triticum aestivum
GAGTGTTGATGACCAACGCGTAAGCACACCTTGGGGTTCAACAACTATGGAAATCTCTTTGGGACCCCAAAACGGTTAGTAATAGTCCACGAAGCAGGTCAGAATTGAACAAAACTATGAGTGTTGACGACGGTCACATAAACGCACCCTAGAGTTCATCAATCATGGAAATCGCTCTGGGTCCCGAAAATGCTGAGTAATAGTGCACGAAACGGACTAGAATCGGCGGAATATGTGAGTGTTGATGACCCACCCGTAAACGCACCTCGGGGTTCATCAATAGTGGAAACAACTCAGTGACCCCAAAATAGAGTAATAGTCCAAGAAACGGGCCAGAAACGGCCCAAACTGTGATTATTGATGACCGACACGTAAGCGCACCTTGGAGTTCGACAATGATGGAAATCGCTTTGGGACCCCAAAACGGTGAGTAATAGTCCATGAAACGGGCCAGAATCGGCCAAAACTGGGACTGTTGATGACCAACTCGTAAGCACACCTTGTGGTTCAACAACTATGAAAATCGCTTCGGGGCCCCCAAAACGGTGAGTAATAGTCCACGAAACAGGTCGGATTTGGCCAAAACTCCGAGTGTTGATGACCAACGTGTAAGCACACCTTGGGGTTCAACAACTATGGAAATCTCTTTGGGACCCCAAAACGGTTAGTAATAGTCCACGAAGCAGGTCAGAATTGAACAAAACTATGAGTGTTGACGACGGTCACATAAACGCACCCTAGAGTTCATCAATCATGGAAATCGCTCTCGGTCCCGAAAATGCTGAGTAATAGTGCACGAAACGGACTAGAATCGGCGGAATTTGTGAGTGTTGATGACCCACGCGTAAACGCACCTCGGGGTTCGTCAATAGTGGAAACAACTCAGTGACCCCAAAATAGAGTAATAGTCCAAGAAACGGGCCAGAAACGGCCCAAACTGTGATTATTGATGACCGACACGTAAGCGCACCTTGGAGTTCGACAATGATGGAAATCGCTTTGGGACCCCAAAACGGTGAGTAATAGTCCATGAAACGGGCCATAATCGTCCAAAACTGGGACTGTTGATGACCAACTCGTAAGCACACCTTGGGGTTCAACAACTATGAAAATCGCTTCGGGGCCCCCAAAACGGTGAGTAATAGTCCACGAAACAGGTCGGATTTGGCCAAAACTGCGAGTGTTGATGACCAACGCGTAAGCACACCTTGGGGTTCAACAACTATGGAAATCTCTTTGGGACCCCAAAACGGTTAGTAATAGTCCACGAAGCAGGTCAGAATTGAACAAAACTATGAGTGTTGACGACGGTCACATAAACGCACCCTAGAGTTCATCAATCATGGAAATCGCTCTGGGTCCCGAAAATGCTGAGTAATAGTGCACGAAACGGACTAGAATCGGCGGAATATGTGAGTGTTGATGACCCACCCGTAAACGCACCTCGGGGTTCATCAATAGTGGAAACAACTCAGTGACCCCAAAATAGAGTAATAGTCCAAGAAACGGGCCAGAAACGGCCCAAACTGTGATTATTGATGACCGACACGTAAGCGCACCTTGGAGTTCGACAATGATGGAAATCGCTTTGGGACCCCAAAACGGTGAGTAATAGTCCATGAAACGGGCCAGAATCGGCCAAAACTGGGACTGTTGATGACCAACTCGTAAGCACACCTTGGGGTTCAACAACTATGAAAATCGCTTCGGGGCCCCCAAAACGGTGAGTAATAGTCCACGAAACAGGTCGGATTTGGCCAAAACTGCGAGTGTTGATGACCAACGCGTAAGCACACCTTGGGGTTCAACAACTACGGAAATCTCTTTGGGACCCCAAAACGGTTAGTAATAGTCCACGAAGCAGGTCAGAATTGAACAAAACTATGAGTGTTGACGACGGTCACATAAACGCACCCTAGAGTTCATCAATCATGGAAATCGCTCTGGGTCCCGAAAATGCTGAGTAATAGTGCACGAAACGGACTAGAATCGGCGGAATATGTGAGTGTTGATGACCGACGCGTAAACGCACCCCGGGGTTCATCAATAGTGGAAACAACTCAGTGACCCCAAAATAGAGTAATAGTCCAAGAAACGGGCCAGAATCGGCCCAAGCTATGATTGTTGATGACCGACACGTAAGCGCACCTTGGAGTTCGACAATGATGGAAATCGCTTTGGGACCCCAAAACTGGGAGTAATAGTCCATGAAACGGGCCAGAATCGGCCAAAATTGGGAGTGTTGATGACCAACGCGTAAGCACACCTTGGGGTTCAACAACTATGGAAATCTCTTTGGGACCCCAAAACGGTTAGTAATAGTCCACGAAGCAGGTCAGAATTGAACAAAACTATGAGTGTTGACGACGGTCACATAAACGCACCCTAGAGTTCATCAATCATGGAAATCGCTCTGGGTCCCGAAAATGCTGAGTAATAGTGCACGAAACGGACTAGAATCGGCGGAATATGTGAGTGTTGATGACCCACGCGTAAACGCACCTCGGGGTTCGTCAATAGTGGAAACAACTCAGTGACCCCAAAATAGAGTAATAGTCCAAGAAACGGGCCAGAAACGGCCCAAACTGTGATTATTGATGACCGACACGTAAGCGCACCTTGGAGTTCGACAATGATGGAAATCGCTTTGGGACCCCAAAACGGTGAGTAATAGTCCATGAAACGGGCCATAATCGTCCAAAACTGGGACTGTTGATGACCAACTCGCAAGCACACCTTGGGGTTCAACAACTATGAAAATCGCTTCGGGGCCCCCAAAACGGTGAGTAATAGTCCACGAAACAGGTCGGATTTGGCCAAAACTGCGAGTGTTGATGACCAACGCGTAAGCACACCTTGGGGTTCAACAACTATGGAAATCTCTTTGGGACCCCAAAACGGTTAGTAATAGTCCACGAAGCAGGTCAGAATTGAACAAAACTATGAGTGTTGACGACGGTCACATAAACGCACCCTAGAGTTCATCAATCATGGAAATCGCTCTGGGTCCCGAAAATGCTGAGTAATAGTGCACGAAACGGACTAGAATCGGCGGAATATGTGAGTGTTGATGACCGACGCGTAAACGCACCCCGGGGTTCATCAATAGTGGAAACAACTCAGTGACCCCAAAATAGAGTAATAGTCCAAGAAACGGGCCAGAATCGGCCCAAGCTATGATTGTTGATGACCGACACGTAAGCGCACCTTGGAGTTCGACAATGATGGAAATCTCTTTGGGACCCCAAAACGGTGAGTAATAGTCCATGAAACGGGCCAGAATCGGCCAAAATTGGGAGTGTTGATGACCAACGCGTAAGCACACCTTGGGGTTCAACAACTATGGAAATCTCTTTGGGACCCCAAAACGGTTAGTAATAGTCCACGAAGCAGGTCAGAATTGAACAAAACTATGAGTGTTGACGACGGTCACATAAACGCACCCTAGAGTTCATCAATCATGGAAATCGCTCTGGGTCCCGAAAATGCTGAGTAATAGTGCACGAAACGGACTAGAATCGGCGGAATATGTGAGTGTTGATGACCGACGCGTAAACGCACCCCGGGGTTCATCAATAGTGGAAACAACTCAGTGACCCCAAAATAGAGTAATAGTCCAAGAAACGGGCCAGAATCGGCCCAAGCTATGATTGTTGATGACCGACACGTAAGCGCACCTTGGAGTTCGACAATGATGGAAATCTCTTTGGGACCCCAAAACGGTGAGTAATAGTCCATGAAACGGGCCAGAATCGGCCAAAATTGGGAGTGTTGATGACCAACGCGTAAGCACACCTTGGGGTTCAACAACTATGGAAATCTCTTTGGGACCCCAAAACGGTTAGTAATAGTCCACGAAGCAGGTCAGAATTGAACAAAACTATGAGTGTTGACGACGGTCACATAAACGCACCCTAGAGTTCATCAATCATGGAAATCGCTCTGGGTCCCGAAAATGCTGAGTAATAGTGCACGAAACGGACTAGAATCGGCGGAATATGTGAGTGTTGATGACCCACGCGTAAACGCACCTCGGGGTTCATCAATAGTGGAAACAACTCAGTGACCCCAAAATAGAGTAATAGTCCAAGAAACGGGCCAGAAACGTCCCAAACTGTGATTATTGATGACCGACACGTAAGCGCACCTTGGAGTTCGACAATGATGGAAATCGCTTTGGGACCCCAAAACGGTGAGTAATAGTCCATGAAACGGGCCAGAATCGGCCAAAACTGGGACTGTTGATGACCAACTCGTAAGCACACCTTGGGGTTCAACAACTATGAAAATCGCTTCGGGGCCCCCAAAACGGTGAGTAATAGTCCACGAAACAGGTCGGATTTGGCCAAAACTGCGAGTGTTGATGACCAACGCGTAAGCACACCTTGGGGTTCAACAACTATGGAAATCTCTTTGGGACCCCAAAACGGTTAGTAATAGTCCACGAAGCAGGTCAGAATTGAACAAAACTATGAGTGTTGACGACGGTCACATAAACGCACCCTAGAGTTCATCAATCATGGAAATCGCTCTGGGTCCCGAAAATGCTGAGTAATAGTGCACGAAACGGACTAGAATCGGCGGAATATGTGAGTGTTGATGACCGACGCGTAAACGCGCCCCGGGGTTCATCAATAGTGGAAACAACTCAGTGACCCCAAAATAGAGTAATAGTCCAAGAAACGGGCCAGAATCGGCCCAAGCTATGATTGTTGATGACCGACACGTAAGCGCACCTTGGAGTTCGACAATGATGGAAATCGCTTTGGGACCCCAAAACGGTGAGTAATAGTCCATGAAACGGGCCAGAATCGGCCAAAATTGGGAGTGTTGATGACCAACGCGTAAGCACACCTTGGGGTTCAACAACTATGGAAATCTCTTTGGGACCCCAAAACGGTTAGTAATAGTCCACGAAGCAGGTCAGAATTGAACATAACTATGAGTGTTGACGACGGTCACATAAACGCACCCTAGAGTTCATCAATCATGGAAATCGCTCTGGGTCCCGAAAATGCTGAGTAATAGTGCACGAAACGGACTAGAATCGGCGGAATTTGTGAGTGTTGATGACCCACGCGTAAACGCACCTCGGGGTTCGTCAATAGTGGAAACAACTCAGTGACCCCAAAATAGAGTAATAGTCCAAGAAACGGGCCAGAAACGGCCCAAACTGTGATTATTGATGACCGACACGTAAGCGCACCTTGGAGTTCGACAATGATGGAAATCGCTTTGGGACCCCAAAACGGTGAGTAATAGTCCATGAAACGGGCCAGAATCGGCCAAAACTGGGATTGTTGATGACCAACTCGTAAGCACACCTTGGGGTTCAACAACTATGAAAATCGCTTCGGGGCCCCCAAAACGGTGAATAATAGTCCACGAAACAGGTCGGATTTGGCCAAAACTGCGAGTGTTGATGACCAACGCGTAAGCACACCTTGGGGTTCAACAACTATGGAAATCTCTTTGGGACCCCAAAACGGTTAGTAATAGTCCACGAAGCAGGTCAGAATTGAACAAAACTATGAGTGTTGACGACGGTCACATAAACGCACCCTAGAGTTCATGAATCATGGAAATCGCTCTGGGTCCCGAAAATGCTGAGTAATAGTGCACGAAACGGACTAGAATCGGCGGAATATGTGAGTGTTGATGACCCACCCGTAAACGCACCTCGGGGTTCATCAATAGTGGAAACAACTCAGTGACCCCAAAATAGAGTAATAGTCCAAGAAACGGGCCAGAAACGGCCCAAACTGTGATTATTGATGACCGACACGTAAGCGCACCTTGGAGTTCGACAATGATGGAAATCGCTTTGGGACCCCAAAACGGTGAGTAATAGTCCATGAAACGGGCCAGAATCGGCCAAAACTGGGACTGTTGATGACCAACTCGTAAGCACACCTTGGGGTTCAACAACTATGAAAATCGCTTCGGGGCCCCCAAAACGGTGAGTAATAGTCCACGAAACAGGTCGGATTTGGCCAAAACTGCGAGTGTTGATGACCAACGCGTAAGCACACCTTGGGGTTCAACAACTACGGAAATCTCTTTGGGACCCCAAAACGGTTAGTAATAGTCCACGAAGCAGGTCAGAATTGAACAAAACTATGAGTGTTGACGACGGTCACATAAACGCACCCTAGAGTTCATCAATCATGGAAATCGCTCTGGGTCCCGAAAATGCTGAGTAATAGTGCACGAAACGGACTAGAATCGGCGGAATATGTGAGTGTTGATGACCGACGCGTAAACGCACCCCGGGGTTCATCAATAGTGGAAACAACTCAGTGACCCCAAAATAGAGTAATAGTCCAAGAAACGGGCCAGAATCGGCCCAAGCTATGATTGTTGATGACCGACACGTAAGCGCACCTTGGAGTTCGACAATGATGGAAATCGCTTTGGGACCCCAAAACGGTGAGTAATAGTCCATGAAACGGGCCAGAATCGGCCAAAATTGGGAGTGTTGATGACCAACGCGTAAGCACACCTTGGGGTTCAACAACTATGGAAATCTCTTTGGGACCCCAAAACGGTTAGTAATAGTCCACGAAGCAGGTCAGAATTGAACAAAACTATGAGTGTTGACGACGGTCACATAAACGCACCCTAGAGTTCATCAATCATGGAAATCGCTCTGGGTCCCGAAAATGCTGAGTAATAGTGCACGAAACGGACTAGAATCGGCGGAATATGTGAGTGTTGATGACCCACGCGTAAACGCACCTCGGGGTTCGTCAATAGTGGAAACAACTCAGTGACCCCAAAATAGAGTAATAGTCCAAGAAACGGGCCAGAAACGGCCCAAACTGTGATTATTGATGACCGACACGTAAGCGCACCTTGGAGTTCGACAATGATGGAAATCGCTTTGGGACCCCAAAACGGTGAGTAATAGTCCATGAAACGGGCCATAATCGTCCAAAACCGGGACTGTTGATGACCAACTCGTAAGCACACCTTGGGGTTCAACAACTATGAAAATCGCTTCGGGGCCCCCAAAACGGTGAGTAATAGTCCACGAAACAGGTCGGATTTGGCCAAAACTGCGAGTGTTGATGACCAACGCGTAAGCACACCTTGGGGTTCAACAACTATGGAAATCTCTTTGGGACCCCAAAACGGTTAGTAATAGTCCACGAAGCAGGTCAGAATTGAACAAAACTATGAGTGTTGACGACGGTCACATAAACGCACCCTAGAGTTCATCAATCATGGAAATCGCTCTGGGTCCCGAAAATGCTGAGTAATAGTGCACGAAACGGACTAGAATTGGCGGAATATGTGAGTGTTGATGACCGACGCGTAAACGCACCCCGGGGTTCATCAATAGTGGAAACAACTCAGTGACCCCAAAATAGAGTAATAGTCCAAGAAACGGGCCAGAATCGGCCCAAACTATGATTGTTGATGACCGACACGTAAGCGCACCTTGGAGTTCGACAATGATGGAAATCGCTTTGGGACCCCAAAACGGTGAGTAATAGTCCATGAAACGGGCCAGAATCGGCCAAAATTGGGAGTGTTGATGACCAACGCGTAAGCACACATTGGGGTTCAACAACTATGGAAATCTCTTTGGGACCCCAAAACGGTTAGTAATAGTCCACGAAGCAGGTCAGAATTGAACAAAACTATGAGTGTTGACGACGGTCACATAAACGCACCCTAGAGTTCATCAATCATGGAAATCGCTCTGGGTCCCGAAAATGCTGAGTAATAGTGCACGAAACGGACTAGAATCGGCGGAATATGTGAGTGTTGATGACCCACGCGTAAACGCACCTCGGGGTTCATCAATAGTGGAAACAACTCAGTGACCCCAAAATAGAGTAATAGTCCAAGAAACGGGCCAGAAACGGCCCAAACTGTGATTATTGATGACCGACACGTAAGCGCACCTTGGAGTTCGACAATGATGGAAATCGCTTTGGGACCCCAAAACGGTGAGTAATAGTCCATGAAACGGGCCAGAATCGGCCAAAACTGGGACTGTTGATGACCAACTCGTAAGCACACCTTGGGGTTCAACAACTATGAAAATCGCTTCGGGGCCCCCAAAACGGTGAGTAATAGTCCACGAAACAGGTCGGATTTGGCCAAAACTGCGAGTGTTGATGACCAACGCGTAAGCACACCTTGGGGTTCAACAACTATGGAAATCTCTTTGGGACCCCAAAACGGTTAGTAATAGTCCACGAAGCAGGTCAGAATTGAACAAAACTATGAGTGTTGACCACGGTCACATAAACGCACCCTAGAGTTCATCAATCATGGAAATCGCTCTGGGTCCCGAAAATGCTGAGTAATAGTGCACGAAACGGACTAGAATCGGCGGAATATGTGAGTGTTGATGACCGACGCGTAAACGCACCCCGGGGTTCATCAATAGTGGAAACAACTCAGTGACCCCAAAATAGAGTAATAGTCCAAGAAACGGGCCAGAATCGGCCCAAGCTATGATTGTTGATGACCGACATGTAAGGGCACCTTGGAGTTCGACAATGATGGAAATCGCTTTGGGACCCCAAAACGGTGAGTAATAGTCCATGAACCGGGCCAGAATCGGCCAAAATTGGGAGTGTTGATGACCAACGCGTAAGCACACCTTGGGGTTCAACAACTATGGAAATCTCTTTGGGACCCCAAAACGGTTAGTAATAGTCCACGAAGCAGGTCAGAATTGAACAAAACTATGAGTGTTGACGACGGTCACATAAACGCACCCTAGAGTTCATCAATCATGGAAATCGCTCTGGGTCCCGAAAATGCTGAGTAATAGTGCACGAAACGGACTAGAATCGGTGGAATATGTGAGTGTTGATGACCGACGCGTAAACGCACCCCGGGGTTCGTCAATAGTGGAAACAACTCCGTGACCCCAAAATAGAGTAATAGTCCAAGAAACGGGCCAGAATCGGCCCAAACTGTGATTGTTGATGACCGACACGTAAGCGCACCTTGGAGTTCGACAATGATGGAAATCGCTTTGGGACCCCAAAACGGTGAGTAATAGTCCATGAAACGGGCCAGAATCGGCCAAAACTGGGACTGTTGATGACCAACTCGTAAGCATACCTTGGGGTTCAACAACTATGAAAATCGCTTCGGGGCCCCCAAAACGGTGAGTAATAGTCCACGAAACAGGTCGGATTTGGCCAAAACTGTGAGTGTTGACGACGGACACATAAACGCACCCCGGGGTTCATCAATCGTGGAAATCGCTCTGGGTCCACAAAACGCTAAGTAATAGTGCACAGAACGTATTAGAATCGGCCGAACATGTGAGTGTTGATGACCGACACGTAAACGCACCCCGGGGTTCGTCAATCGTGGAAATGACTCCGAGACCCCAAAATAGAGTAATAGTCCAAGAAACGGGCCAGAATCGACCCAAACTGTGATTGTTGATGACTGACACGTAAGTGCACCTTGGAGTTTGACAACCATGGAAATCGCTTTGGGACCCGAAAACGGTGAGTAATAGTCCATGAAACGGGCCAGAATCGGCCAAAACTGCGAGTGTTGTTGACCAACACCGTAAGCACATCTTGGGGTTCAACAACTATGGAAATCGCTACGGGACCCCAAAATGGTGAGTAATAGTCCGCGAAATAGGTCAGAATTGGCCAAAACTGTGAGTGTTGATGACGGACACATAAACGCACCCCGGGGCTCATCAATCGTGGAAATAGCTCTGGGTCCCCAAAATGCTGAGTAATAGTGCACGGAACGGACTTGAATCGGCCGAATATGTGAGTGTTGATGACCGACACGTAAGCGCACCTTGGAGTTCGACAATCATGGAAATCGCTTTGGGACCCCAAAACGGTGACTAATAGTCCATGAAACGGGCCAGAATCGGCCAAAACTGGGAGTGTTGATGACCAACGCGTAAGCACACCTTGGGGTTCAACAACTATGGAAATCTCTTTGGGACCCCAAAACGGTTAGTAATAGTCCACGAACCAGGTCAGAATTGAACAAAACTATGAGTGTTGACGATGGTCACACAAACGCACCCTAGAGTTCATCAATCATGGAAATCGCTCTGGGTCCCGAAAATGCTGAGTAATAGTGCACGAAACGCACTAGAATCGGCGGAATATGTGAGTGTTGATGACCGACGCGTAAACGCACCCCGGGGTTCCTCAATAGTGGAAACAACTCAGTGAACCCAAAATAGAGTAATAGTCCAAGAAACGGGCCAGAATCGGCCCAAACTGTGATTGTTGATGACCGACACGTAAGCGCACCTTGGAGTTCGACAGTGATGGAAATCGCTTTGGGACCCCAAAACGGTGAGTAATAGTCCATGAAACGGGCCAGAATCGGCCAAAACTGGGAGTGTTGATGACCAACTCGTAAGCACACCTTGGGGTTCAACAACTATGAAAATCGCTTCGGGGCCCCCAAAACGGTGAGTAATAGTCCACGAAACAGGTCGGATTTGGCCAAAACTGCGAGTGTTGATGACCAACGCGTAAGCACACCTTGGGGTTCAACAACTATGGAAATCTCTTTGGGACCCCAAAACGGTTAGTAATAGTCCACGAAGCAGGTCAGAATTGAACAAAACTATGAGTGTTGACGACGGTCACATAAACGCACCCTAGAGTTCATCAATCATGGAAATCGCTCTGGGTCCCGAAAATGCTGAGTAATAGTGCACGAAACGGACTAGAATCGGCGGAATATGTGAGTGTTGATGACCGACGCGTAAACGCACCCCGGGGTTCATCAATAGTGGAAACAACTCAGTGACCCCAAAATAGAGTAATAGTCCAAGAAACGGGCCAGAATCGGCCCAAGCTATGATTGTTGATGACCGACACGTAAGCGCACCTTGGAGTTCGACAATGATGGAAATCGCTTTGGGACCCCAAAACGGTGACTAATAGTCCATGAAACGGGCCAGAATCGGCCAAAACTGGGAGTGTTGATGACCAACGCGTAAGCACACCTTGGGGTTCAACAACTATGGAAATCTCTTTGGGACCCCAAAACGGTTAGTAATAGTCCACGAAGCAGGTCAGAATTGAACAAAACTATGAGTGTTGACGACGGTCACATAAACGCACCCTAGAGTTCATCAATCATGGAAATCGCTCTGGGTCCCGAAAATGCTGAGTAATAGTGCACGAAACGGACTAGAATCGGTGGAATATGTGAGTGTTGATGACCGACGCGTAAACGCACCCCGGGGTTCGTCAATAGTGGAAACAACTCCGTGACCCCAAAATAGAGTAATAGTCCAAGAAACGGGCCAGAATCGGCCCAAACTGTGATTGTTGATGACCGACACGTAAGCGCACCTTGGAGTTCGACAATGATGGAAATCGCTTTGGGACCCCAAAACGGTGAGTAATAGTCCATGAAACGGGCCAGAATCGGCCAAAACTGGGACTGTTGATGACCAACTCGTAAGCACACCTTGGGGTTCAACAACTATGAAAATCGCTTCGGGGCCCCCAAAACGGTGAGTAATAGTCCACGAAACAGGTCGGATTTGGCCAAAACTGTGAGTGTTGACGACGGACACATAAACGCACCCCGGGGTTCATCAATCATGGAAATCGCTCTGGGTCCACGAAACGCTAAGTAATAGTGCACAGAACATATTAGAATCGGCCGAATATGTGAGTGTTGATGACCGACACGTAAACGCACCCCGGGGTTCGTCAATCGTGGAAATGACTCCGAGACCCCAAAATAGAGTAATAGTCCAAGAAACGGGCCAGAATCGACCCAAACTGTGATTGTTGATGACTGACACGTAAGTGCACCTTGGAGTTTGACAACCATGGAAATCGCTTTGGGACCCGAAAACGGTGAGTAATAGTCCATGAAACGGGCCAGAATCGGCCAAAACTGCGAGTGTTGTTGACCAACACGTAAGCACATCTTGGGGTTCAACAACTATGGAAATCGCTACGGGACCCCAAAACGGTGAGTAATAGTCCGCGAAGCAGGTCAGAATTGGCCAAAACTGTGAGTGTTGACGACGGTCACATAAACGCACCCCGGGGCTCATCAATCGTGGAAATCATTCTGGGTCCCCAAAACGCTGAGTAATAGTGCACGGAACAGACTTGAATCGACCGAATATGTGAGTGTTGATGACCGACACGTAAGCGCACCTTGGAGTTCGACAATCATGGAAATCGCTTTGGGACCCCAAAACAGTGAGTAATAGTCCATGAAACGGGCCAGAATCGGCCAAAACTGGGAGTGTTGATGACCAACTCGTAAGCACACCTTGGGGTTCAACAACTATGAAAATCGCTTCGGGGCCCCCAAAACGGTGAGTAATAGTCCACGAAACAGGTCGGATTTGGCCAAAACTGCGAGTGTTGATGACCAACGCGTAAGCACAGCTTGGGGTTCAACAACTATGGAAATCTCTTTGGGACCCCAAAACGGTTAGTAATAGTCCACGAAGCAGGTCAGAATTGAACAGAACTATGAGTGTTGACGACGGTCACGTAAACGCACCCTAGAGTTCATCAATCATGGAAATCGCTCTGGGTCCCGAAAATGCTGAGTAATAGTGCACGAAACGGACTAGAATCGGTGGAATATGTGAGTGTTGATGACCGACGCGTAAATGCACCCCGGGGTTCGTCAATAGTGGAAACAACTCCATGACCCCAAAATAGAGTAATAGTCCAAGAAACGGGCCAGAATCGGCCCAAACTGTGATTGTTGATGACCGACACGTAAGCGCACCTTGGAGTTCGACAATGATGGAAATCGCTTTGGGACCCCAAAACGGTTAGTAATAGTCCATGAAACGGGCCAGAATCGGCCAAAACTGGGAGTGTTGATGACCAACTCGTAAGCACATCTTGGGGTTCAACAACTATGAAAATCGCTTTGGGGCCCCCAAAACGGTGAGTAATAGTCCACGAAACAGGTCGGATTTGGCCAAAACTGTGAGTGTTGACGACGGACACATAAACGCACCCCGGGGTTCATCAATCGTGGAAATCGCTCTGGGTCCACAAAACACTGAGTAATAGTGCACGGAACGTATTAGAATCGGCCGAATATGTGAGTGTTGATGACCGACACGTAAACGCACCCCGGGATTCGTCAATCGTGGAAATGACTCCGAGACCCCAAAATAGAGTTATAGTCCAAGAAACGGGCCCAAATCGACCCAAACTGTGATTGTTGATGACTGACACGTAAGTGCACCTTGGAGTTTGACAACCATGGAAATCGCTTTGGGACCCGAAAACGGTGAGTAATAGTCCATGAAACGGGCCAGAATCGGCCAAAACTGCGAGTGTTGTTGACCAACACGTAAGCACATCTTGGGGTTCAACAACTATGGAAATCGCTACGGGACCCCAAAACGGTGAGTAATAGTCCGCGAAGCAGGTCAGAATTGGCCAAAACTGTGAGTGTTGACGACGGTCACATAAACGCACCCCGGGGCTCATCAATCGTGGAAATCATTCTGGGTCCCCAAAACGCTGAGTAATAGTGCACGGAACGGACTTGAATCGACCGAATATGTGAGTGTTGATGACCGACACGTAAGCGCACCTTGGAGTTCGACAATCATGGAAATCGCTTTGGGACCCCAAAACAGTGAGTAATAGTCCATGAAACGGGCCAGAATCGGCCAAAACTGGGAGTGTTGATGACCAACTCGTAAGCACACCTTGGGGTTCAACAACTATGAAAATCGCTTCGGGGCCCCCAAAACGGTGAGTAATAGTCCACGAAACAGGTCGGATTTGGCCAAAACTGCGAGTGTTGATGACCAACGCGTAAGCACACCTTGGGGTTCAACAACTATGGAAATCTCTTTGGGACCCCAAAACGGTTAGTAATAGTCCACGAAGCAGGTCAGAATTGAACAAAACTATGAGTGTTGACGACGGTCACATAAACGCACCCTAGAGTTCATCAATCATGGAAATCGCTCTGGGTCCCGAAAATGCTGAGTAATAGTGCACGAAACGGACTAGAATCGGCGGAATATGTGAGTGTTGATGACCGACGCGTAAACGCACCCCGGGGTTCGTCAATAGTGGAAACAACTCCGTGACCCCAAAATAGAGTAATAGTCCAAGAAACGGGCCAGAATCGGCCCAAACTGTGATTGTTGATGACCGACACGTAAGCGCACCTTGGAGTTCGACAATGATGGAAATCGCTTTGGGACCCCAAAACGGTGAGTAATAGTCCATGAAACGGGCCAGAATAACCCAAAACTGGGAGTGTTGATGACCAACTCGTAAGCACACCTTGGGGTTCAACAACTATGAAAATCGCTTCGGGGCCCCCAAAACGGTGAGTAATAGTCCACGAAACAGGTCGGATTTGGCCAAAACTGTGAGTGTTGACGACGGACACATAAACGCACCCCGGGGTTCATCAATCGTGAAAATCGCTCTGGGTCCCCAAAACGCTGAGTAATAGTGCATGGAACGTATTAGAATAGGCCGAATATGTGAGTGTTGATGACCGACACGTAAACGCACCCCGGGGTTCGTCAATCGTGGAAATGACTCCGAGACCCCAAAATAGAGTAATAGTCCAAGAAACGGGCCAGAATTGACCCAAACTGTGATTGTTGATGACTGACACGTAAGTGCACCTTGGAGTTTGACAACCATGGAAATCGCTTTGGGACCCGAAAACGGTGAGTAATAGTCCATGAAACGGGCCAGAATCGGCCAAAATTGCGAGTGTTGATGACCAACGCGTAAGCACACCTTGGGGTTCAACAACTATGGAAATCTCTTTGGGACCCCCAAACGGTTAGTAATAGTCCACGAAGCAGGTCAGAATTGAACAAAACTATGAGTGTTGACGACGGTCACGTAAACGCACCCTAGAGTTCATCAATCGTGGAAATCGCTCTGGGTCCCCAAAACGCTGAGTAATAGTGCATGAAACGGACTAGAATCGGCGGAATATGTGAGTGTTGATGACCGACGCGTAAACGCACCCCGGGGTTCGTCAATAGTGGAAACAACTCCGTGACCCCAAAATAGAGTAATAGTCCAAGAAACGGGCCAGAATCGGCCCAAACTGTGATTGTTGATGACCGACACGTAAGCGCACCTTGGAGTTCGACAATGATGGAAATCGCTTTGGGACCCCAAAACGGTGAGTAATAGTCCATGAAACGGGCCAGAATCGGCCAAAACTGGGAGTGTTGATGACCAACTCGTAAGCACACCTTGGGGTTCAACAACTATGAAAATCGCTTCTGGGCCCCCAAAACGGTGAGTAATAGTCCACGAAACAGGTCGGATTTGGCCAAAACTGCGAGTGTTGATGACCAACGCGTAAGCACACCTTGGGGTTCAACAACTATGCAAATCTCTTTGGGACCCCAAAACGGTTAGTAATAGTCCACGAAGCAGGTCAGAATTGAACAAAACTATGAGTGTTGACGACGGTCACATAAACGCACCCTAGAGTTCATCAATCATCGAAATCGCTCTGGGTCCCGAAAATGCTGAGTAATAATGCACGAAACGGACTAGAATCGGCGGAATATGTGAGTGTTGATGACCGACGCGTAAACGCACCCCGGGGTTCATCAATAGTGGAAACAACTCAGTGACCCCAAAATAGAGTAATAGTCCAAGAAACGGGCCAGAATCGGCCCAAACTGTGATTGTTGATGACCGACACGTAAGCGCACCTTGGAGTTCGACAATGATGGAAATCGCTTTGGGACCCCAAAACGGTGAGTAATAGTCCATGAAACGGGCCAGAATCGGCCAAAACTGGGACTGTTGATGACCAACTCGTAAGCACACCTTGGGGTTCAACAACTATGAAAATCGCTTCTGGGCCCCCAAAACGGTGAGTAATAGTCCACGAAACAGGTCGGATTTGGCCAAAACTGTGAGTGTTGATGACCAACGCGTAAGCACACCTTGGGGTTCAACAACTATGGAAATCTCTTTGGGACCCCAAAACGGTTAGTAATAGTCCACGAAGCAGGTCAGAATTGAACAAAACTATGAGTGTTGACGACGGTCACATAAACGCACCCTAGAGTTCATCAATCATCGAAATCGCTCTGGGTCCCAAAAATGCTGAGTAATAGTGCAAGAAACGGACTAGAATCGGAGGAATATGTGAGTGTTGATGACCGACGCGTCAACGCACCCCGAGGTTCGTCAACAGTGGAAACAACTCCGTGACCCCAAAATAGAGTAATAGTCCAAGAAACGGGCCAGAATCGGCCCAAACTGTGATTGTTGATGACCGACACGTAAGCGCACCTTGGAGTTCGACAATGATGGAAATCCCTTTGGGACCCCAAAACGGTGAGTAATAGTCCATGAAACGAGCCAGAATCGGCCAAAACTGGGACTGTTGATGACCAACTCGTAAGCACAGCTTGGGGTTCAACAACTACGAAAATCGCTTCGGGGCCCCCAAAACGGTGAGTAATAGTCCACGAAACAGGTCGGATTTGGCCAAAACTGTGAGTGTTGACGACGGACACATAGACGCACCCCGGGGTTCATCAATCGTGGAAATCGCTCTGGGTCCACAAAACGCTGAGTAATAGTGCACGGAACATATTAGAATCGGCCGAATATGTGAGTGTTGATGACCGACACGTAAACGCACGCCGGGGTTCGTCAATCGTGGAAATGACTCCGAGACCCCAAAATAGAGTAATAGTCCAAGAAACGGGCCAGAATCGACCCAAACTATGATTGTTGATGACTGACACGTAAGTGCACCTTGGAGTTTGACAACCATGGAAATCGCTTTGGGACCCGAAAACGGTGAGTAATAGTCCATTAAACGGGCCAGAATCGGCCAAAACTGCGAGTGTTGTTGACCAACACGTAAGCACATCTTGGGGTTCAACAACTATGGAAATCGCTACGGGACCCCAAAACGGTGAGTAATAGTCCGCGAAATAGGTCAGAATTGGCCAAAACTGTGAGTGTTGATGACGGACACATAAACGCACCCCGGGGCTCATCAATCGTGGAAATCGCTCT
>NW_025228840.1:20924-22270 GCF_018294505.1 Triticum aestivum
GCACCCCGAGGTTCGTCAATAGTGGAAACAACTCCGTGACCCCAAAATAGAGTAATAGTCCAAGAAACGGGCCAGAATCGGCCCAAACTGTGATTGTTGATGACCGACACGTAAGCGCACCTTGGAGTTCGACAATGATGGAAATCGCTTTGGGACCCCAAAACGGTGAGTAATAGTCCATGAAACGAGCCAGAATCGGCCAAAACTGGGACTGTTGATGACCAACTCGTAAGCACAGCTTGGGGTTCAACAACTATGAAAATCGCTTCGGGGCCCCCAAAACGGTGAGTAATAGTCCACGAAACAGGTCGGATTTGGCCAAAACTGTGAGTGTTGACGACGGACACATAAACGCACCCCGGGGTTCATCAATCGTGGAAATCGCTCTGGGTCCACAAAACGCTGAGTAATAGTGCACGGAACATATTAGAATCGGCCGAATATGTGAGTGTTGATGACCGACACGTAAACGCCCGCCGGGGTTCGTCAATCGTGGAAATGACTCCGAGACCCCAAAATAGAGTAATAGTCCAAGAAACGGGCCAGAATCGACCCAAACTATGATTGTTGATGACTGACACGTAAGTGCACCTTGGAGTTTGACAACCATGGAAATCGCTTTGGGACCCGAAAACGGTGAGTAATAGTCCATGAAACGGGCCAGAATCGGCCAAAACTACGAGTGTTGTTGACCAACACGTAAGCACATCTTGGGGTTCAACAACTATGGAAATCGCTACGGGACCCCAAAACGGTGAGTAATAGTCCGCGAAATAGGTCAGAATTGGCCAAAACTGTGAGTGTTGATAACGGACACATAAACGCACCCCGGGGCTCATCAATCGTGGAAATCGCTCTAGGTCCCCAAAATGCTGAGTAATAGTGCATGGAACGGACTTGAATCGGCCGAATATGTGAGTGTTGATGACCAACACGTAAGCGCACCTTGGAGTACGACAATCATGGAAATCGCTTTGGGACCCCAAAACGGTGAGTAATAGTCCATGAAACGGGCCAGAATCGGCCAAAACTGGGAGTGTTGATGACCAACTCGTAAGCACACCTTGGGGTTCAACAACTATGAAAATCGCTTCGGGGCCCCCAAAACGGTGAGTAATAGTCCAAGAAACAGGTCGGATTTGGCCAAAACTTTGAGTGTTGATGACCAACGCGTAAGCACACCTTGGGGTTCAACAACTATGGAAATCTCTTTGGGACCCCAAAACGGTTAGTAATAGTCCACGAAGCAGGTCAGAATTGAACAAAACTATGAGTGTTGACGACGGTCACATAAACGCACCCTAGAGTTCATCAATCATGGAAATCGCTCTGGATCCCGAAAATGC
>NW_025228840.1:22280-24583 GCF_018294505.1 Triticum aestivum
GAGTAGTAGTGCATGAAACGGACTAGAATCGGCGGAATATGTGAGTGTTGATGACCGACGCGTAAACGCACCCCGGGGTTCATCAATAGTGGAAACAACTTAGTGACCCCAAAATAGAGTAATACTCCAAGAAACGGGCCAGAATCGGCCCAAACTGTGATTGTTGATGACCGACACGTAAGCGCACCTTGGAGTTCGACAATGATGGAAATCGCTTTGGGACCCCAAAACGGTGAGTAATAGTCCATGAAACGGGCCAGAATCGGCCAAAACTGGGAGTGTTGATGACCAACTCGTAAGCACACCTTGGGGTTCAACAACTATGAAAATCGCTTCGGGGCCCCCAAAACGGTGAGTAATAGTCCACGAAACAGGTCGGATTTGGCCAAAACTGTGAGTGTTGACGACGGACACATAAACGCACCCCGGGGTTCATCAATCGTGGAAATCGCTCTGGGTCCACAAAACGCTGAGTAATAGTGCACGGAACATATTAGAATCGGCCGAATATGTGAGTGTTGATGACCGACACGTAAACGCACGCCGGGGTTCGTCAATCGTGGAAATGACTCCGAGACCCCAAAATAGAGTAATAGTCCAAGAAACGGGCCAGAATCGACCCAAACTATGATTGTTGATGACTGACACGTAAGTGCACCTTGGAGTTTGACAACCATGGAAATCGCTTTGGGACCCGAAAACGGTGAGTAATAG
The DNA here is from genome assembly GCF_018294505.1 of Triticum aestivum. Classification (NCBI taxonomy): domain Eukaryota; kingdom Viridiplantae; phylum Streptophyta; class Magnoliopsida; order Poales; family Poaceae; genus Triticum; species Triticum aestivum. Next base: position 22,995 of record NW_025228840.1, read on the forward strand.
TCCATGAAACGGGCCAGAATCGGCCAAAACTGCGAGTGTTGTTGACCAACACGTAAGCACATCTTGGGGTTCAACAACTATGGAAATCGCTACGGGACCCCAAAACGGTGAGTAATAGTCCGCGAAATAGGTCAGAATTGGCCAAAACTGTGAGTGTTGATGACGGACACATAAATGCACCCCGGGGCTCATCAATCGTGGAAATCGCTCTAGGTCCCCAAAATGCTGAGTAATAGTGCATGGAACGGACTTGAATCGGCCGAATATGTGAGTGTTGATGACCGACACGTAAGCGCACCTTGGAGTTCGACAATGATGGAAATCGCTTTGGGACCCCAAAACGGTGAGTAATAGTCCATGAAACGGGCCAGAATCGGCCAAAACTGGGAGTGTTGATGACCAACTCGTAAGCACACCTTGGGGTTCAACAACTATGAAAATCGCTTCTGGGCCCCCAAAACGGTGAGTAATAGTCCACGAAACAGGTCGGATTTGGCCAAAACTGCAAGTGTTGATGACCAACGCGTAAGCACACCTTGGGGTTCAACAACTATGGAAATCTCTTTGGGACCCCAAAACGGTTAGTAATAGTCCACGAAGCAGGTCAGAATTGAACAAAACTATGAGTGTTGACGACGGTCACATAAACGCACCCTAGAGTTCATCAATCATCGAAATCGCTCTGGGTCCCGAAAATGCTGAGTAATAGTGCAAGAAACGGACTAGAATCGGCGGAATATGTGAGTGTTGATGACCGACGCGTCAACGCACCCCGAGGTTCGTCAATAGTGGAAACAACTCCGTGACCCCAAAATAGAGTAATAGTCCAAGAAACGGGCCAGAATCGGCCCAAACTGTGATTGTTGATGACCGACACGTAAGCGCACCTTGGAGTTCGACAATGATGGAAATCGCTTTGGGACCCCAAAACGGTGAGTAATAGTCCATGAAACGAGCCAGAATCGGCCAAAACTGGGACTGTTGATGACCAACTCGTAAGCACAGCTTGGGGTTCAACAACTATGAAAATCTCTTCGGGGCCCCCAAAACGGAGAGTAATAGTCCATGAAACAGGTCGGATTTGGCCAAAACTGTGAGTGTTGACGACGGACACATAAACGCACCCCGGGGTTCATCAATCGTGGAAATCGCTCTGGGTCCACAAAACGCTGAGTAATAGTGCACGGAACATATTAGAATCGGCCGAATATGTGAGTGTTGATGACCGACACGTAAACGCACGCCGGGGTTCGTCAATCGTGGAAATGACTCCGAGACCCCAAAATAGAGTAATAGTCCAAGAAACGGGCCAGAATCGACCCAAACTATGATTGTTGATGACTGACACGTAAGTGCACCTTGGAGTTTGACAACCATGGAAATCGCTTTGGGACCCGAAAACGGTGAGTAATAGTCCATGAAACGGGCCAGAATCGGCCAAAACTGCGAGTGTTGTTGACCAACACGTAAGCACATCTTGGGGTTCAACAACTATGGAAATCGCTACGGGACCCCAAAACGGTGAGTAATAGTCCGCGAAATAGGTCAGAATTGGCCAAAACTGTGAGTGTTGATGACGGACACATAAA
>NW_025228840.1:24593-25806 GCF_018294505.1 Triticum aestivum
TCTTTGGGACCCCCAAACGGTTAGCAATAGTCCACGAAGCAGGTCAGAATTGAACAAAACTATGAGTGTTGACGACGGTCACATAAACGCACCCTAGAGTTCATCAATCATGGAAATCGCTATGGGTCCCGAAAATGCTGAGTAATAGTGCACGAAACGGACTAGAATCGGCGGAATATGTGAGTGTTGATAACCGACGCGTAAACGCACCCCGGGGTTCATCAATAGTGGAAACAACTCAGTGACCCCAAAATAGAGTAATAGTCCAAGAAACGGGCCAGAATCGGCCCAAACTGTGATTGTTGATGACCGACACGTAAGCGCACCTTGGAGTTCGACAATGATGGAAATCGCTTTGGGACCCCAAAACGGTGAGTAATAGTCCATGAAACGGGCCAGAATCGGCCAAAACTGGGAGTGTTGATGACCAACTCGTAAGCACACCTTGGGGTTGAACAACTATGAAAATCGCTTCTGGGCCCCCAAAACGGTGAGTAATAGTCCACGAAACAGGTCGGATTTGGCCAAAACTGCAAGTGTTGATGACCAACGCGTAAGCACACCTTGGGGTTCAACAACTATGGAAATCTCTTTGGGACCCCAAGACGGTTAGTAATAGTCCACGAAGCAGGTCAGAATTGAACAAAACTATGAGTGTTGACGACGGTCACATAAACGCACCCTAGAGTTCATCAATCATCGAAATCGCTCTGGGTCCCGAAAATGCTGAGTAATAGTGCAAGAAACGGACTAGAATCGGAGGAATATGTGAGTGTTGATGACCGACGCGTCAATGCACCCCGAGGTTCGTCAATAGTGGAAACAACTCCGTGACCCCAAAATAGAGTAATAGTCCAAGAAACGGGCCAGAATCGGCCCAAACTGTGATTGTTGATGACCGACACGTAAGCGCACCTTGGAGTTCGACAATGATGGAAATCGCTTTGGGACCCCAAAACGGTGAGTAATAGTCCATGAAACGAGCCAGAATCGGCCAAAACTGGGACTGTTGATGACCAACTCGTAAGCACAGCTTGGGGTTCAACAACTATGAAAATCGCTTCGGGGCCCCCAAAACGGTGAGTAATAGTCCACGAAACAGGTCGGATTTGGCCAAAACTGTGAGTGTTGACGACGGACACATAAACGCACCCCGGGGTTCATCAATCGTGGAAATCGCTCTGGGTCCACAAAACGCTGAGTAATAGTGCAC
>NW_025228840.1:25816-30206 GCF_018294505.1 Triticum aestivum
GAGTAGTAGTGCATGAAACGGACTAGAATCGGCGGAATATGTGAGTGTTGATGACCGACGCGTAAACGCACCCCGGGGTTCATCAATAGTGGAAACAACTTAGTGACCCCAAAATAGAGTAATACTCCAAGAAACGGGCCAGAATCGGCCCAAACTGTGATTGTTGATGACCGACACGTAAGCGCACCTTGGAGTTCGACAATGATGGAAATCGCTTTGGGACCCCAAAACGGTGAGTAATAGTCCATGAAACGGGCCAGAATCGGCCAAAACTGGGAGTGTTGATGACCAACTCGTAAGCACACCTTGGGGTTCAACAACTATGAAAATCGCTTCGGGGCCCCCAAAACGGTGAGTAATAGTCCACGAAACAGGTCGGATTTGCCCAAAACTGCGAGTGTTGATGACCAACGCGTAAGCACACCTTGGGGTTCAACAACGATGGAAATCTCTTTGGGACCCCCAAACGGTTAGCAATAGTCCACGAAGCAGGTCAGAATTGAACAAAACTATGAGTGTTGACGACGGTCACATAAACGCACCCTAGAGTTCATCAATCATGGAAATCGCTATGGGTCCCGAAAATGCTGAGTAATAGTGCACGAAACGGACTAGAATCGGCGGAATATGTGAGTGTTGATGACCGACGCGTAAACGCACCCCGGGGTTCATCAATAGTGGAAACAACTCAGTGACCCCAAAATAGAGTAATAGTCCAAGAAACGGGCCAGAATCGGCCCAAACTGTGATTGTTGATGACCGACACGTAAGCGCACCTTGGAGTTCGACAATGATGGAAATCGCTTTGGGACCCCAAAACGGTGAGTAATAGTCCATGAAACGGGCCAGAATCGGCCAAAACTGGGAGTGTTGATGACCAACTCGTAAGCACACCTTGGGGTTCAACAACTATGAAAATCGCTTCGGGGCCCCCAAAACGGTGAGTAATAGTCCACGAAACAGGTTAGAATTGGCCAAAATTGTGAGTGTTGACGAGGGACACATAAACGCACCCCGGGGTTCATCAATCGTGAAAATCGCTCTGGGTCCCCAAAACGCTGAGTAATAGTGCATGGAACGTATTAGAATAGGCCGAATATGTGAGTGTTGATGAGCGACACGTAAACGCACCCCGGGGTTCGTCAATCGTGGAAATGACTCCGAGACCCCAAAATAGAGTAATAGTCCAAGAAACGGGCCAGAATCGACCCAAACTATGATTGTTGATGACTGACACGTAAGTGCACCTTGGAGTTTGACAACCATGGAAATCGCTTTGGGACCCGAAAACGGTGAGTAATAGTCCATGAAACGGGCCAGAATCGGCCAAAACTGCGAGTGTTGTTGACCAACACGTAAGCACATCTTGGGGTTCAACAACTATGGAAATCGCTACGGGACCCCAAAACGGTGAGTAATAGTCCGCGAAATAGGTCAGAATTGGCCAAAACTGTGAGTGTTGATGACGGACACATAAACGCACCCCGGGGCTCATCAATCGTGGAAATCGCTCTAGGTCCCCAAAATGCTGAGTAATAGTGCATGGAACGGACTTGAATCGGCCGAATATGTGAGTGTTGATGACCGACACGTAAGCGCACCTTGGAGTACGACAATCATGGAAATCGCTTTGGGACCCCAAAACGGTGAGTAATAGTCCATGAAACGGGCCAGAATCGGCCAAAACTGGGAGTGTTGATGACCAACTCGTAAGCACACCTTGGGGTTCAACAACTATGAAAATCGCTTCGGGGCCCCCAAAACGGTGAGTAATAGTCCAAGAAACAGGTCGGATTTGGCCAAAACTTTGAGTGTTGATGACCAACGCGTAAGCACACCTTGGGGTTCAACAACTATGGAAATCTCTTTGGGACCCCAAAACGGTTAGTAATAGTCCACGAAGCAGGTCAGAATTGAACAAAACTATGAGTGTTGACGACGGTCACATAAACGCACCCTAGAGTTCATCAATCATCGAAATCGCTCTGGGTCCCGAAAATGCTGAGTAATAGTGCAAGAAACGGACTAGAATCGGAGGAATATGTGAGTGTTGATGACCGACGCGTCAACGCACCCCGAGGTTCGTCAATAGTGGAAACCACTCCGTGACCCCAAAATAGAGTAATAGTCCAAGAAACGGGCCAGAATCGGCCCAAACTGTGATTGTTGATGACCGACACGTAAGCGCACCTTGGAGTTCGACAATGATGGAAATCGCTTTGGGACCCCAAAACGGTGAGTAATAGTCCATGAAACGGGCCAGAATCGGCCAAAACTGGGAGTGTTGATGACCAACTCGTAAGCACAGCTTGGGGTTCAACAACTATGAAAATCGCTTCGGGGCCCCCAAAACGGTGAGTAATAGTCCACGAAACAGGTCGGATTTGGCCAAAACTGCAAGTGTTGATGACCAACGCGTAAGCACACCTTGGGGTTCAACAACTATGGAAATCTCTTTGGGACCCCAAAATGGTTAGTAATAGTCCACGAAGCAGGTCAGAATTGAACAAAACTATGAGTGTTGACGACGGTCACATAAACGCACCCTAGAGTTCATCAATCATCCAAATCGCTCTGGGTCCCGAAAATGCTGAGTAATAGTGCAAGAAACGGACTAGAATCGGAGGAATATGTGAGTGTTGATGACCGACGCGTCAACGCACCCCGAGGTTCGTCAATAGTGGAAACAACTCCGTGACCCCAAAATAGAGTAATAGTCCAAGAAACGGGCCAGAATCGGCCCAAACTGTGATTGTTGATGACCGACACGTAAGCGCACCTTGGAGTTCGACAATGATGGAAATCGCTTTGGGACCCCAAAACGGTGAGTAATAGTCCATGAAACGAGCCAGAATCGGCCAAAACTGGGACTGTTGATGACCAACTCGTAAGCACAGCTTGGGGTTCAACAACTATGAAAATCGCTTCGGGGCCCCCAAAACGGTGAGTAATAGTCCACGAAACAGGTCGGATTTGGCCAAAACTGTGAGTGTTGACGACGGACACATAAACGCACCCCGGGGTTCATCAATCGTGGAAATCGCTCTGGGTCCACAAAACGCTGAGTAATAGTGCACAGAACATATTAGAATCGGCCGAATATGTGAGTGTTGATGACCGACACGTAAACGCACGCCGGGGTTCGTCAATCGTGGAAATGACACCGAGACCCCAAAATAGAGTAATAGTCCAAGAAACGGGCCAGAATCGACCCAAACTATGATTGTTGATGACTGACAAGTAAGTGCACCTTGGAGTTTGACAACCATGGAAATCGCTTTGGGACCCGAAAACGGTGAGTAATAGTCCATGAAACGGGCCAGAATCGGCCAAAACTGCGAGTGTTGTTGACCAACACGTAAGCACATCTTGGGGTTCAACAACTATGGAAATCGCTACGGGACCCCAAAACGGTGAGTAATAGTCCGCGAAATAGGTCAGAATTGGCCAAAACTGTGAGTGTTGATGACGGACACATAAACGCACCCCGGGGCTCATCAATCGTGGAAATCCCTCTAGGTCCCCAAAATGCTGAGTAATAGTGCATGGAACGGACTTGAATCGGCCGAATATGTGAGTGTTGATGACCGACACGTAAGCGCACCTTGGAGTACGACAATCATGGAAATCGCTTTGGGACGCCAAAACGGTGAGTAATAGTCCATGAAACGGGCCAGAATCGGCCAAAACTGGGAGTGTTGATGACCAACTCGTAAGCACACCTTGGGGTTCAACAACTATGAAAATCGCTTCGGGGCCCCCAAAACGGTGAGTAATAGTCCAAGAAACAGGTCGGATTTGGCCAAAACTTTGAGTGTTGATGACCAACGCGTAAGCACACCTTGGGGTTCAACAACTATGGAAATCTCTTTGGGACCCCAAAACGGTTAGTAATAGTCCACGAAGCAGGTCAGAATTGAACAAAACTATGAGTGTTGACGACGGTCACATAAACGCACCCTAGAGTTCATCAATCATGGAAATCGCTCTGGATCCCGAAAATGCCGAGTAGTAGTGCATGAAACGGACTAGAATCGGCGGAATATGTGAGTGTTGATGACCGACGCGTAAACGCACCCCGGGGTTCATCAATAGTGGAAACAACTTAGTGACCCCAAAATAGAGTAATACTCCAAGAAACGGGCCAGAATCGGCCCAAACTGTGATTGTTGATGACCGACACGTAAGCGCACCTTGGAGTTCGACAATGATGGAAATCGCTTTGGGACCCCAAAACGGTGAGTAATAGTCCATGAAACGGGCCAGAATCGGCCAAAACTGGGAGTGTTGATGACCAACTCGTAAGCACACCTTGGGGTTCAACAACTATGAAAATCGCTTCGGGGCCCCCAAAACGGTGAGTAATAGTCCACGAAACAGGTCGGATTTG
>NW_025228840.1:33851-35062 GCF_018294505.1 Triticum aestivum
CAAAACTGGGAGTGTTGATGACCAACTCGTAAGCACACCTTGGGGTTCAACAACTATGAAAATCGCTTCTGGGCCCCCAAAACGGTGAGTAATAGTCCACGAAACAGGTCGGATTTGGCCAAAACTGCAAGTGTTGATGACCAACGCGTAAGCACACCTTGGGGTTCAACAACTATGGAAATCTCTTTGGGACCCCAAAACGGTTAGTAATAGTCCACGAAGCAGGTCAGAATTGAACAAAACTATGAGTGTTGACGACGGTCACATAAACGCACCCTAGAGTTCATCAATCATCGAAATCGCTCTGGGTCCCGAAAATGCTGAGTAATAGTGCAAGAAACGGACTAGAATCGGAGGAATATGTGAGTGTTGATGACCGACGCGTCAACGCACCCCGAGGTTCGTCAATAGTGGAAACAACTCCGTGACCCCAAAATAGAGTAATAGTCCAAGAAACGGGCCAGAATCGGCCCAAACTGTGATTGTTGATGACCGACACGTAAGCGCACCTTGGAGTTCGACAATGATGGAAATCGCTTTGGGACCCCAAAACGGTGAGTAATAGTCCATGAAACGAGCCAGAATCGGCCAAAACTGGGACTGTTGATGACCAACTCGTAAGCACAGCTTGGGGTTCAACAACTATGAAAATCGCTTCGGGGCCCCCAAAACGGTGGGTAATAGTCCACGAAACAGGTCGGATTTGGCCAAAACTGTGAGTGTTGACGACGGACACATAAACGCACCCCGGGGTTCATCAATCGTGGAAATCGCTCTGGGTCCACAAAACGCTGAGTAATAGTGCACGGAACATATTAGAATCGGCCGAATATGTGAGTGTTGATGACCGACACGTAAACGCACGCCGGGGTTCGTCAATCGTGGAAATGACTCCGAGACCCCAAAATAGAGTAATAGTCCAAGAAACGGGCCAGAATCGACCCAAACTATGATTGTTGATGACTGACACGTAAGTGCACCTTGGAGTTTGACAACCATGGAAATCGCTTTGGGACCCGAAAACGGTGAGTAATAGTCCATGAAACGGGCCAGAATCGGCCAAAACTGCGAGTGTTGTTGACCAACACGTAAGCACATCTTGGGGTTCAACAACTATGGAAATCGCTACGGGACCCCAAAACGGTGAGTAATAGTCCGCGAAATAGGTCAGAATTGGCCAAAACTGTGAGTGTTGATGACGGACACATAAA
>NW_025228841.1:0-1007 GCF_018294505.1 Triticum aestivum
CGTTTTGTGGACTATTACTCACCGTTTTTGGGCCCCAAAGCTATTTCCATAGTTGTTGAACCCCAAGGTGCGCTTGCGTGTTGGTCATCAACACTCACAGATTTGGCCGATTCTGGCCCATTTCATGGACTATTACTCACTGTTTTGGGGTCCCGGAGTGATTTCCACGATTAACGAACCCTGGGGTGCGTAAACATTTCGGTCATCAACACTCACAGATTTTGCCAATTCTGGCCCATTTCGTGGACTATTACTCACTATTTTTGGGTCCCGGAGAGGTTTCCACGATTAACGAACCCTGGGGTGCGTTTACGAATTGGTCATCAACACTCGCGGTTTTGGTCGATTTTGACCCGTTTCATGGACTATTACTCACCGTTTGGGGGCCCCAAACCGGTTTCATAGTTGTTGAACCCCAAGGTGCGCTTACGTGTCGGTCATCAACACTCACAGTTTTGGCCGATTCTGGCCCGTTTCATGGACTATTACTCACCGTTTTTGGGCCCTAAAGCGATTTCCATAGTTGCTGAACCCCAAGGTGCGCTTACGTGTCGGTCATCAACTCTCACAGATTTGGCCGATTCTGGCCTGTTTCGTGGACTATTACTCACTGTTTTGGGGTCCCGGAGTGATTTCCATGATTAACGAACCCTGGTGTGCGTTTATGTCTTGGTCATCAACACTAGCGGTTTTGGCCGATTCTGACCCGTTTTGTGGACTATTACTCACCATTTTTGGGCCCCAAACGAATTTCCATAGTTGTTGAACCCCAAGGCGCGCTTACGTGTCGGTCATCAACACTCACAGATTTGGCCAATTCTGGACCATTTCGTGGACTATTACTCACTATTTTCGGTCCCGGAGAGGTTTCCACGATTAACGAACCCTGGTTTCCACGACAATTACTCACTGTTTTGGGGTCCCAGAGTGATTTACACGTTTAGCGTACCCTGGGGTGCGTTTCCGTTTGGGTCATCCACACTCGCGGTTTTGGTAGATTCTGACCC
>NW_025228841.1:4463-5081 GCF_018294505.1 Triticum aestivum
TTTCGTGGACTATTACTCACCGTTTTTGGGCCCCAAAGCGATTTCCATAGTTGTTGAACCCCAAGGTGCGCTTACGTGTCGGTCATCAACACTCACAGATTTGGCCGATTCTGGCCCGTTTCATGGACTATTACTCACTGTTTTGGGGTCCCGGAGTGATTTCCACAATTAACGAATCCTAGGGTGCGTTTACGTTTTGGTCATCAACACTAGCGGGTTTGGCCGATTCTGACCCGTTTCGTGGACTATTACTCATCGTTTTTGGGCACCAAATGAATTTCTATAGTTGTTGATTCCTAAGGCGCGCTTACGCATAGGTCATCAACACTCACAGATTTGGCCGATTCTGGCCCATTTCATGGACTATTACTCACTGTTTTGGGGTCCTGGAGAGGTTTCCACGATTAACGAACCCTGGGGTGCCTTTACGATTCGGTCATCAACACTCGTGGTTTTGGCCGATTCTGACCCGTTTCATGGACTATTACTCACCGTTTTGGGGCCCCAAACCGGTTTCATAGTTGTTGAACCCCAAGGTGCGCATACGTGTCGGTCATCAACACTCACATTTTTGGCCGATTCTGGCCCGTTTCCTGGACTATTACTCACTGTTTTGGG
>NW_025228841.1:6518-7860 GCF_018294505.1 Triticum aestivum
TCAACACTCGCGGTTTTTATCGATTCTGACCCGTTTCATGGACTATTACTCACCGTTTTGGGGTCCCAAAGCGATTTCCATAGTTGCTGAACCCCAAGGTGCGCTTACGTGTCGGTCATCAACACTCACAGATTTGGCCGATTCTGGCCTGTTTCGTGGACTATTACTCACTGTTTTGGGGTCCCGGAGTGATTTCCACGATTAATGATCCCTGGTGTGCGTTTATGTTTTGGTCATCAACACTAGCGGTTTTGGCCGATTCTGACCCGTTTTGTGGACTATTACTCATCATTTTTGGGCCCCAAACGAATTTCCATAGTTGTTGAACCCCAAGGCACGCTTACGTGTCAGTCATCAACACTCACAGATTTTGCCAATTCTGGCCCATTTCGTGGACTATTACTCACTATTTTTGGGTCCCGGAGAGGTTTCCACGATTAACGAACCCTGGGGTGCGTTTACGAATTGGTCATCAACACTCGCGGTTTTGGTCGATTTTGACCCGTTTCATGGACTATTACTCACCGTTTGGGGGCCCCAAACCGGTTTCATAGTTGTTGAACCCCAAGGTGCGCTTACGTGTCGGTCATCAACACTCACAGTTTTGGCCGATTCTGGCCCGTTTCATGGACTATTACTCACTGTTTTGGGGTCCCGGAGTGATTTCCACGATTAACGAATCCTGGGTGCGTTTACGTTTCGGTCATCAACACTCGCGGTTTTGGCCGATTCTGACCCGTTTCATGGACTATTACTCACCGTTTTTGGGCCCTAAAGCGATTTCCATAGTTGCTGAACCCCAAGGTGCGCTTACGTGTCGGTCATCAACTCTCACAGATTTGGCCGATTCTGGCCTGTTTCGTGGACTATTACTCACTGTTTTGGGGTCCCGGAGTGATTTCCACGATTAACGATCCCTGGTGTGCGTTTATGTTTTGGTCATCAACACTAGCGGTTTTGGCCGACTCTGACCCGTTTTGTGGACTATTACTCATCATTTTTGGGCCCCAAACGAATTTCCATAGTTGTTTAACCCCAAGGCGCGCTTACGTGTCAGTCATCAACACTCACAGATTTGGCCAATTCTGGCCCATTTCGTGGACTATTACTCACTATTTTTGGGTCCCGGAGAGGTTTCCACGATTAACGAACCCTGGGGTGCGTTTACGAATTGGTCATCAACACTCGCGGTTTTGGTCGATTTTGACCCGTTTCATGGACTATTACTCACCGTTTGGGGGCCCCAAACCGGTTTCATAGTTGTTGAACCCCAAGGTGCGCTTACGTGTCGGTCATCAACACTCACAGTTTTGGCCGATTCTGGCCCGTTTCATGGACTATT
>NW_025228841.1:8256-8849 GCF_018294505.1 Triticum aestivum
TTTAACGAACCCTGGGGTGCGTTTCCGTTTGGGTCATCCACACTCGCGGTTTTGGTAGATTCTGACCCGTTTTGTGGACTATTACTCACCATTTTTGGGCCCCAAACAAATTTCCATAGTTGTTAAACCCCAAGGCGCACTTACGTGTAGGTCATCAACACTCACAGATTTGGCCGATTCAGGCCCGTTTCGTGGACTATTACTCACTGTTTTGGGGTCCCGGAGTGACTTCCACGATTAACGAACCCTGGGGCGCTTTACGTTTCGGTCATCAACACTCGCGGTTTTTATCGATTCTGACCCGTTTTATGGACTATTACTCACCGTTTTGGGGCCCCAAAGCAATTTCCATAGTTGTTGAACCCCAATGTGTGATTACGTGTCGGTCATCAACACTCACAGTTTTGGCCGATTCTGGCCCGTTTCATGGACTATTACTCACTGTTTTGGGGTCCCGGAGTGATTTCCACGATTAACGAATCCTGGGGCGCGTTTACGTTTCGGTCATCAACACTCGCGGTTTTGGCCGATTCTGACCCGTTTTGTGGACTATTACTCACCGTTTTTGGGCCCCAAAGCTATTTCCATAGTTG
>NW_025228841.1:9398-10303 GCF_018294505.1 Triticum aestivum
TCAACACTCGCGGTTTTTATCGATTCTGACCCGTTTCATGGACTATTACTCACCGTTTTGGGGTCCCAAAGCGATTTCCATAGTTGCTGAACCCCAAGGTGCGCTTACGTGTCGGTCATCAACACTCACAGATTTGGCCGATTCTGGCCTGTTTCGTGGACTATTACTCACTGTTTTGGGGTCCCGGAGTGATTTCCACGATTAATGATCCCTGGTGTGCGTTTATGTTTTGGTCATCAACACTAGCGGTTTTGGCCGATTCTGACCCGTTTTGTGGACTATTACTCATCATTTTTGGGCCCCAAACGAATTTCCATAGTTGTTGAACCCCAAGGCACGCTTACGTGTCAGTCATCAACACTCACAGATTTTGCCAATTCTGGCCCATTTCGTGGACTATTACTCACTATTTTTGGGTCCCGGAGAGGTTTCCACGATTAACGAACCCTGGGGTGCGTTTACGAATTGGTCATCAACACTCGCGGTTTTGGTCGATTTTGACCCGTTTCATGGACTATTACTCACCGTTTGGGGGCCCCAAACCGGTTTCATAGTTGTTGAACCCCAAGGTGCGCTTACGTGTCGGTCATCAACACTCACAGTTTTGGCCGATTCTGGCCCGTTTCATGGACTATTACTCACTGTTTTGGGGTCCCGGAGTGATTTCCACGATTAACGAATCCTGGGTGCGTTTACGTTTCGGTCATCAACACTCGCGGTTTTGGCCGATTCTGACCCGTTTCATGGACTATTACTCACCGTTTTTGGGCCCTAAAGCGATTTCCATAGTTGCTGAACCCCAAGGTGCGCTTACGTGTCGGTCATCAACTCTCACAGATTTGGCCGATTCTGGCCTGTTTCGTGGACTATTACTCACTGTTTTGGGGTCCCGGAGTGATTTCCAC
>NW_025228841.1:13053-13586 GCF_018294505.1 Triticum aestivum
GTTTCGGTCATCAACACTCGCGGTTTTGGCCGATTCTGACCCGTTTTGTGGACTATTACTCACCGTTTTTGGGCCCCAAAGCTATTTCCATAGTTGCTGAACCCCAAGGTGCCTTGCGTGTTGGTCATCAACACTCACAGATTTGGCCGATTCTGGCCCATTTCATGGACTATTACTCACTGTTTTGGGGTCCCGGAGTGATTTCCACGATTAACGAACCCTGGGGTGCGTTTACGTTTCGGTCATCAACACTCGCGGTTTTTATCGATTCTGACCCGTTTTATGGACTATTACTCACCGTTTTGGGGTCCCAAAGTGATTTCCATAGTTGCTGAACCCCAAGGTGCGCTTACGTGTCGGTCATCAACACTCACAGATTTGGCCGATTCTGGCCTGTTTCGTGGACTATTACTCACTGTTTTGGGGTCCCGGAGTGATTTCCACGATTAACGATCCCTGGTGTGCGTTTCTGTTTTGGTCATCAACACTAGCGGTTTTGGCCGATTCTGACCCGTTTTGTGGACTATTACTCA
>NW_025228841.1:13615-14208 GCF_018294505.1 Triticum aestivum
TTTAACGAACCCTGGGGTGCGTTTCCGTTTGGGTCATCCACACTCGCGGTTTTGGTAGATTCTGACCCGTTTTGTGGACTATTACTCACCATTTTTGGGCCCCAAACAAATTTCCATAGTTGTTAAACCCCAAGGCGCACTTACGTGTAGGTCATCAACACTCACAGATTTGGCCGATTCAGGCCCGTTTCGTGGACTATTACTCACTGTTTTGGGGTCCCGGAGTGACTTCCACGATTAACGAACCCTGGGGCGCTTTACGTTTCGGTCATCAACACTCGCGGTTTTTATCGATTCTGACCCGTTTTATGGACTATTACTCACCGTTTTGGGGCCCCAAAGCAATTTCCATAGTTGTTGAACCCCAATGTGTGATTACGTGTCGGTCATCAACACTCACAGTTTTGGCCGATTCTGGCCCGTTTCATGGACTATTACTCACTGTTTTGGGGTCCCGGAGTGATTTCCACGATTAACGAATCCTGGGGCGCGTTTACGTTTCGGTCATCAACACTCGCGGTTTTGGCCGATTCTGACCCGTTTTGTGGACTATTACTCACCGTTTTTGGGCCCCAAAGCTATTTCCATAGTTG
>NW_025228841.1:14348-15030 GCF_018294505.1 Triticum aestivum
GGTGCGCTTACGTGTCGGTCATCAACACTCACAGATTTGGCCGATTCTGGCCTGTTTCGTGGACTATTACTCACTGTTTTGGGGTCCCGGAGTGATTTCCACGATTAACGATCCCTGGTGTGCGTTTCTGTTTTGGTCATCAACACTAGCGGTTTTGGCCGATTCTGACCCGTTTTGTGGACTATTACTCATCATTTTTGGGCCCCAAACGAATTTCCATAGTTGTTGAACCCCAAGGCGCGCTTACGTGTCAGTCATCAACACTCATAGATTTGGCCAATTCTGGCCCATTTCGTGGACTATTACTCACTATTTTTGGGTCCCGGAGAGGTTTCCATGATTAACGAACCCTGGGGTGCGTTTACGAATTGGTCATCAACACTCGCGGTTTTGGTCGATTTTGACCCGTTTCATGGACTATTACTCACCGTTTGCGGGCCCCAAACCGGTTTCATAGTTGTTGAACCCCAAGGTGCGCTTACGTGTCGGTCATCAACACTCACAGTTTTGGCCGATTCTGGCCCGTTTCATGGACTATTACTCACTGTTTTGGGGTCCCGGAGTGATTTCCACGATTAACGAATCCTGGGTGCGTTTACGTTTCGGTCATCAACACTCGCAGTTTTGGCCGATTCTGACCCGTTTCATGGACTATTACTCACTGTTTTTGGGCCCTAAAGCG
>NW_025228841.1:16039-16632 GCF_018294505.1 Triticum aestivum
TTTAACGAACCCTGGGGTGCGTTTCCGTTTGGGTCATCCACACTCGCGGTTTTGGTAGATTCTGACCCGTTTTGTGGACTATTACTCACCATTTTTGGGCCCCAAACAAATTTCCATAGTTGTTAAACCCCAAGGCGCACTTACGTGTAGGTCATCAACACTCACAGATTTGGCCGATTCAGGCCCGTTTCGTGGACTATTACTCACTGTTTTGGGGTCCCGGAGTGACTTCCACGATTAACGAACCCTGGGGCGCTTTACGTTTCGGTCATCAACACTCGCGGTTTTTATCGATTCTGACCCGTTTTATGGACTATTACTCACCGTTTTGGGGCCCCAAAGCAATTTCCATAGTTGTTGAACCCCAATGTGTGATTACGTGTCGGTCATCAACACTCACAGTTTTGGCCGATTCTGGCCCGTTTCATGGACTATTACTCACTGTTTTGGGGTCCCGGAGTGATTTCCACGATTAACGAATCCTGGGGCGCGTTTACGTTTCGGTCATCAACACTCGCGGTTTTGGCCGATTCTGACCCGTTTTGTGGACTATTACTCACCGTTTTTGGGCCCCAAAGCTATTTCCATAGTTG
>NW_025228841.1:21333-21909 GCF_018294505.1 Triticum aestivum
ATTCTGACCCGTTTTGTGGACTATTACTCATCATTTTTGGGCCCCAAACGAATTTCCATAGTTGTCGAACCCCAAGGCGCGCTTACGTGTCAGTCATCAACACTCATAGATTTGGCCAATTCTGGCCCATTTCGTGGACTATTACTCACTATTTTTGGGTCCCGGAGAGGTTTCCGCGATTAACGAACCCTGGGGTGCGTTTACGAATTGGTCATCAACACTCGCGGTTTTGGTCGATTTTGACCCGTTTCATGGACTATTACTCACCGTTTGGGGACCCCAAACCGGTTTCATAGTTGTTGAACCCCAAGGTGCGCTTACGTGTCGGTCATCAACACTCACAGTTTTGGCCGATTCAGGCCCGTTTCATGGACTATTACTCACTGTTTTTGGGTCCCGGAGTGATTTCCACGATTAACGAATCCTGGGTGCGTTTACGTTTCGGTCATCAACACTCGCGGTTTTGGCCGATTCTGACCCGTTTCATGGACTATTACTCACCGTTTTTGGGCCCTAAAGCGATTTCCATAGTTGCTGAACCCCAAGGTGCGCTTACGTGTCGGTCATCAACTCTCA
>NW_025228841.1:26904-29032 GCF_018294505.1 Triticum aestivum
GACTATTACTCACTGTTTTGGGGTCCCAGAGTGATTTACACGTTTAACGAACCCTGGGGTGCGTTTCCGTTTGGGTCATCCACACTCGCGGTTTTGGTAGATTCTGACCCGTTTTGTGGACTATTACTCACCATTTTTGGGCCCCAAACAAATTTCCATAGTTGTTAAACCCCAAGGCGCACTTACGTGTAGGTCATCAACACTCACAGATTTGGCCGATTCAGGCCCGTTTCGTGGACTATTACTCACTGTTTTGGGGTCCCGGAGTGACTTCCACGATTAACGAACCCTGGGGCGCTTTACGTTTCGGTCATCAACACTCGCGGTTTTTATCGATTCTGACCCGTTTTATGGACTATTACTCACCGTTTTGGGGCCCCAAAGCAATTTCCATAGTTGTTGAACCCCAATGTGTGATTACGTGTCGGTCATCAACACTCACAGTTTTTGCCGATTCTGGCCCGTTTTCATGGACTATTACTCACTGTTTTGGGGTCCCGGAGTGATTTCCACGATTAACGAATCCTGGGGCGCGTTTACGTTTCGGTCATCAACACTCGCGGTTTTGGCCGATTCTGACCCGTTTTGTGGACTATTACTCACCATTTTTGGGCCCCAAACGAATTTCCATAGTTGTTGAACCCCAAGGCGCGCTTACGTGTCGGTCATCAACACTCACAGATTTGGCCAATTCTGGCCCAATTCGTGGACTATTACTCACTATTTTGGGTCCTGAAGAGGTTTCCACGATTAACGAACCCTGGTTTCCATGACTATTACTCACTGTTTTGGGGTCCCAGAGTGATTTACACGTTTAACGAACCCTGGGGTGCGTTTCCGTTTGGGTCATCCACACTCGCGGTTTTGGTAGATTCTGACCCGTTTTGTGGACTATTACTCACCATTTTTGGGCCCCAAACAAATTTCCATAGTTGTTAAACCCCAAGGCGCACTTACGTGTAGGTCATCAACACTCACAGATTTGGCCGATTCAGGCCCGTTTCGTGGACTATTACTCACTGTTTTGGGGTCCCGGAGTGACTTCCACGATTAACGAACCCTGGGGCGCTTTACGTTTCGGTCATCAACACTCGCGGTTTTTATCGATTCTGACCCGTTTTATGGACTATTACTCACCGTTTTGGGGCCCCAAAGCAATTTCCATAGTTGTTGAACCCCAATGTGTGATTACGTGTCGGTCATCAACACTCACAGTTTTTGCCGATTCTGGCCCGTTTTCATGGACAATTACTCACTGTTTTGGGGTCCCGGAGTGATTTCCACGATTAACGAATCCTGGGGCGCGTTTACGTTTCGGTCATCAACACTCGCGGTTTTGGCCGATTCTGACCCGTTTTGTGGACTATTACTCACTATTTTGGGTCCTGAAGAGGTTTCCACGATTAACGAACCCTGGTTTCCATGACTATTACTCACTGTTTTGGGGTCCCAGAGTGATTTACACGTTTAACGAACCCTGGGGTGCGTTTCCGTTTGGGTCATCCACACTCGCGGTTTTGGTAGATTCTGACCCGTTTTGTGGACTATTACTCACCATTTTTGGGCCCCAAACAAATTTCCATAGTTGTTAAACCCCAAGGCGCACTTACGTGTAGGTCATCAACACTCACAGATTTGGCCGATTTAGGCCCGTTTCGTGGACTATTACTCACTGTTTTGGGGTCGCGGAGTGACTTCCACGATTAACGAACCCTGGGGCGCTTTACGTTTCGGTCATCAACACTCGCGGTTTTTATCGATTCTGACCCGTTTTATGGACTATTACTCACCGTTTTGGGGTCCCAAAGCGATTTCCATAGTTGCTGAACCCCAAGGTGCGCTTACGTGTCGGTCATCAACACTCACAGATTTGGCCGATTCTGGCCTGTTTCGTGGACTATTACTCACTGTTTTGGGGTCCCGGAGTGATTTCCACGATTAACGATCCCTGGTGTGCGTTTATGTTTTGGTCATCAACACTAGCGGTTTTGGCCGATTCTGACCCGTTTTGTGGACTATTACTCACCATTTTTGGGCCCCAAACGAATTTCCATAGTTGTTGAACCCCAAGGCGCGCTTACGTGTCGGTCATCAACACTCACAGATTTGGCCAATTCTGGCCCATTTC
>NW_025228841.1:32369-33400 GCF_018294505.1 Triticum aestivum
TTTAACGAACCCTGGGGTGCGTTTCCGTTTGGGTCATCCACACTCGCGGTTTTGGTAGATTCTGACCCGTTTTGTGGACTATTACTCACCATTTTTGGGCCCCAAACAAATTTCCATAGTTGTTAAACCCCAAGGCGCACTTACGTGTAGGTCATCAACACTCACAGATTTGGCCGATTCAGGCCCGTTTCGTGGACTATTACTCACTGTTTTGGGGTCCCGGAGTGACTTCCACGATTAACGAACCCTGGGGCGCTTTACGTTTCGGTCATCAACACTCGCGGTTTTTATCGATTCTGACCCGTTTTATGGACTATTACTCACCGTTTTGGGGCCCCAAAGCAATTTCCATAGTTGTTGAACCCCAATGTGTGATTACGTGTCGGTCATCAACACTCACAGTTTTGGCCGATTCTGGCCCGTTTCATGGACTATTACTCACTGTTTTGGGGTCCCGGAGTGATTTCCACGATTAACGAATCCTGGGGCGCGTTTACGTTTCGGTCATCAACACTCGCGGTTTTGGCCGATTCTGACCCGTTTTGTGGACTATTACTCACCGTTTTTGGGCCCCAAAGCTATTTCCATAGTTGTTGAACCCCAAGGTGCGCTTGCGTGTTGGTCATCAACACTCACAGATTTGGCCGATTCTGGCCCATTTCATGGACTATTACTCACTGTTTTGGGGTCCCGGAGTGATTTCCACGATTAACGAACCCTGGGGTGCGTAAACATTTCGGTCATCAACACTCACAGATTTTGCCAATTCTGGCCCATTTCGTGGACTATTACTCACTATTTTTGGGTCCCGGAGAGGTTTCCACGATTAACGAACCCTGGGGTGCGTTTACGAATTGGTCATCAACACTCGCGGTTTTGGTCGATTTTGACCCGTTTCATGGACTATTACTCACCGTTTGGGGGCCCCAAACCGGTTTCATAGTTGTTGAACCCCAAGGTGCGCTTACGTGTCGGTCATCAACACTCACAGTTTTGGCCGATTCTGGCCCGTTTCATGGACTATTACTCAC
>NW_025228841.1:33482-34100 GCF_018294505.1 Triticum aestivum
TTTCGTGGACTATTACTCACCGTTTTTGGGCCCCAAAGCGATTTCCATAGTTGTTGAACCCCAAGGTGCGCTTACGTGTCGGTCATCAACACTCACAGATTTGGCCGATTCTGGCCCGTTTCATGGACTATTACTCACTGTTTTGGGGTCCCGGAGTGATTTCCACAATTAACGAATCCTAGGGTGCGTTTACGTTTTGGTCATCAACACTAGCGGGTTTGGCCGATTCTGACCCGTTTCGTGGACTATTACTCATCGTTTTTGGGCACCAAATGAATTTCTATAGTTGTTGATTCCTAAGGCGCGCTTACGCATAGGTCATCAACACTCACAGATTTGGCCGATTCTGGCCCATTTCATGGACTATTACTCACTGTTTTGGGGTCCTGGAGAGGTTTCCACGATTAACGAACCCTGGGGTGCCTTTACGATTCGGTCATCAACACTCGTGGTTTTGGCCGATTCTGACCCGTTTCATGGACTATTACTCACCGTTTTGGGGCCCCAAACCGGTTTCATAGTTGTTGAACCCCAAGGTGCGCATACGTGTCGGTCATCAACACTCACATTTTTGGCCGATTCTGGCCCGTTTCCTGGACTATTACTCACTGTTTTGGG
>NW_025228841.1:34110-35026 GCF_018294505.1 Triticum aestivum
TCATCAACACTCACAGATTTGGCCGATTCTGGCCCATTTCATGGACTATTACTCACTATTTTGGGGTCCCGGAGTGATTTCCACGATTAACGAACCCTGGGGTGCGTTTACGTTTCGGTCATCAACACTCGCGGTTTTTATCGATTCTGACCCGTTTTATGGACTATTACTCACCGTTTTGGGGTCCCAAAGCGATTTCCATAGTTGCTGAACCCCAAGGTGCGCTTACGTGTCGGTCATCAACACTCACAGATTTGGCCGATTCTGGCCTGTTTCGTGGACTATTACTCACTGTTTTGGGGTCCCGGAGTGATTTCCACGATCCCTGGTGTGCGTTTATGTTTTGGTCATCAACACTAGCGGTTTTGGCCGATTCTGACCCGTTTTGTGGACTATTACTCACCATTTTTGGGCCCCAAACGAATTTCCATAGTTGTTGAACCCCAAGGCGCGCTTACGTGTCGGTCATCAACACTCACAGATTTGGCCAATTCTGGCCCATTTCGTGGACTATTACTCACTATTTTGGGTCCCGGAGAGGTTTCCACGATTAACGAACCCTGGTTTCCACGACTATTACTCACTGTTTTGGGGTCCCAGAGTGATTTACACGTTTAACGAACCCTGGGGTGCGTTTCCGTTTGGGTCATCCACACTCGCGGTTTTGGTAGATTCTGACCCGTTTTGTGGACTATTACTCACCATTTTTGGGCCCCAAACAAATTTCCATAGTTGTTAAACCCCAAGGCGCACTTACGTGTAGGTCATCAACACTCACAGATTTGGCCGATTCAGGCCCGTTTCGTGGACTATTACTCACTGTTTTGGGGTCCCGGAGTGACTTCCACGATTAACGAACCCTGGGGCGCTTTACGTTTCGGTCATCAACACTCGCGGTTTTTATCGATTCTGACCC
>NW_025228842.1:0-2608 GCF_018294505.1 Triticum aestivum
CAGCTCGCCGGAGTTCTGGCCGGCGGCGACCAACAGTGCGGCGGCGATAGTGGTTTTGGTCGTTTCGGCCACCAAATGGAACGTGGCGACCACCGGAGTGAAGCTGAGGACGACCCGCGGCTCTTGGCGGAGTCCGTTGGGGTCGGGGTGGCCGGAGTCGACGGCGGCGAGCTCGGCTGCGGCCGCCGGGGTTCGGTCGTGCACGGGAGTGGTGCTGGAGCTCGAAGTCGAGCAAGGTGAGGCGCTAGGGATGCTCTACTGGGTTCTGTGAACGCGTTGGACTCGCCGGGGTGACCAAATGGTCACCGGAGCTGCGTCGACGGCGAGCTCGGCGACGGCGGAGGTTCGGCCGAGGTGGGGATGCAGCTACGGTGAGGGAACGAGGGGAAGGAGAGGGGGAAACGGCTCGGGGGCTCACCGCAGTTGCAGTGGGCGTCGAAGCGGGCTCGGGGACGCGCTGGAGATGGCGAATTCGTCGGCGATGGTGGTCGGAGTCCGAAGAGGGGAACGGCGACGTGGCGGCGATGCAGGGCTTCCGGGGACTCGTGGAGCGGTGGGGAGGAAGAGGGAGTCGAGGCGGAGCTTCTGAGCTACTCGGGGGAGCGAGGGGTGGCCGGAGTCAGTGGCTACGGCGAACGGCGGCGACGGTGGTGTTCGGCCGAGAGCGAGAGAGAGCGAGGGAGAAACGGGGGGGAGAGTGAGCGAGAGCAGGGGGGGATCGGGACGGCTGCGGGTGTCGTCCACGCGGCCAGGGGGGCGTCGGCAAGCAGGAGGTGGCCGCGCGGCCGCGCGCGCGCGAGCACGCAGCAGCTTCGGGGCGTGGGGAGGAAGACGACGGGGAGCTACAGTGCTGGGCTGGGCCAGCCAGCTGGCTGGGCTGAACAGGGAGGAGCCCAGGTAAGCTTCTCCCTTTTAGTTTTTTTCTGTTTTCTGTTTTATTTAATATTTCTGCAACTTTGTTGAATTAAATAAAATACCTAGACAACTCCAAAAATCACCAAACTACTCCTGGTCCATAGTTGGAATATTTCCAACATGAAACATTTTAGTTTGGAGATATTTGAGAATTTAAATATTTTATATTATTTTAAATGCCCAAATTCAAATAGTTATGATTTAACTCAAGAACCCTAGGATGGCCTAGAAAAATGTGCACCAGTTTTGGCAGAGGTTCTGAACCAAGGCTAAAATGATGGACATTTTAGAAGGGCATTTCAGGTTCATTGAAGAATTATTTTAGTAACCCTAATTGGTTTCAGAGGGAACTGGGGGTTCTGTCATCCCCATTTCAAGTTTCTGATGAAAGAATAAACATGATGCAACACTCTAATGCATGACTAGCTAGGGTGTGACAATTTGCTATTTTTCAGTCATTTACCTATTTGTTTAGAGAGCTAAATGTCCGTGAAATTGAAAATCACTACAAAACGAACTCTGAAAAGGTTGAAACTTGGCATGGTATCATCATTTCACCCACATGGCATGTGAAAAAGAGTAGAGAGGGTTACGGCAAAAACTGGACGCACTTCGCGTACAAACTGGGCAATCTCTTTCGGAGTATCAGGGTTTCAGACGAGAACTCATCTGGTACACGGGCACTTCATTTTTTTAAACTTATTTGAACTCCAGACTTTTTTGCGTTCCTATGCACCATTCAAAGAGACGTCATCAATTTTCAACACTTTCTAACATCAGTTGCTATTTTCAGTCATTTACCGATTTGCTTAGAGAGCTAAATGACCGTGAAATTGAAAATCACTACACAATGAACTCTGAAAAGGTTGAAACTTGGCATGGTGTCATCATTTCAACCACATGGAATGTGAAAAAGAGTAGAGGGTTACGGCAAAAACTGGACACACTTCATGTACAAACTGGACAATCTCTTTCGGAGTATCAGGGTTTCGTATGAGAACTCGTCTGTTACACGGGCACTTCATTTTTTAAACTTATTTGAACTCCAGACATTTTTTTACGTTCCTATGCACCATTCAAAGAGACGTCATCAATTTTCAACACTTTCTGACATCATTTGCTATTTTTCAGTCATTAACCGATTTGTTTAGAGAGCTAAATGACCGTGAAATTGAAAATCACTACAAATTGAACTCTGAAAATGTTGAAACTTGGCATGGTATCGTCATTGACCCACATAGCATGCGCAAAATAGTAGAGAGGGTTACGGCAAAAAATGGACGCACTTCGTGTACAAACTAGAAAATCTCTTTTGGAGTATTAGGGTTTCGGACGAGAACTCATCTGTTACACGGGCACTTCATTTTTTAAAACTTATTTGAACTCCAGAATTTTTTTGCGTTCTGTATGCACCATTCAAAGCGACGTCATCAATTTTCAACACTTTCTAACATCATTTGCTATTTTCAGTCATTTTCCGATTTATTTAGAGAGCTAAATGACCGTGAAATTGAAAATCACTACAAAATGAACTCTGAACATGTTGAAACTTGGCATGGTAGCATCATTTCACCCACATGGCATGTGAAAAAGAGTAGAGAGGGTTACAGCAAAAACTGGACGCACTTCGAGTACAAATTGGGCAATCTCTTTCGGAGTATCAGGGTTTCGGACGAGAACTCATCTGGTACAC
>NW_025228842.1:2881-3732 GCF_018294505.1 Triticum aestivum
TGCGTTCCTATGCACCATTCAAAGCGACGTCATAAAATTTCAACACTTTCTAACATCACTTGCTATTTTCAGTGATTTACCGATTTGTTTAGAGAGCTAAATGACCGTGAAATTGAAAATCACTACAAATTGAACTCTGAAAATGTTGAAACTTGGCATGGTATCGTCATTCACCCACATAGCATGTGCAAAATAGTAGAGAGGGTTACGGCAAAAACTGGACGCACTTCGTGTACAAACTGGGCAATCTCTTTCGGAGTATCAGGGTTTCGGACGAGAACTCTTCTGTTATACGGGCACTTCATTTTTTTAAACTTATTTGATCTCCAGTCATTTTTTGCGTTCCTATGCACCATTCAAAGAGACGTCATCAATTTTCAACACTTTCTAACATCATTTGCTATTTTTGAGTCATTTACCGATTTGTTTAGAGAGCTAAATGACCATGAAATTGAAAATCACTACAAATTGAACTCTGAAAATGTTGAAACTTGGCATGGTATCATCATTCACCCACATAGCATGTGCAACATAGTAGAGAGGGTTACGTGAAAAACTGGACGCACTTCGTGTACAAACTGGAAAATCTCTTTTGGAGTATCAGGGTTACGGACGAGAACTCATCTGTTACACGGGCACTTCATTTTTTTAAACTTATTTGAACTCCAAACTTTTTGTGCGTTCCGTATGCACCATTCAAAGCGACGTCATCAATTTTCAACACTTTCTAACATCATTTGCTATTTTCAGTCATTTACCGATTTATTTAGAGAGCTAAATGACCGTGAAATTGAAAATCACTACAAAATGAACTCTGAACATGTTGAAACTTGGCATGGTAACATCATTTC
>NW_025228842.1:3742-5006 GCF_018294505.1 Triticum aestivum
TGAACTCTGAAAATGTTGAAACTTGGCATGGTATCGTCATTCACCCACATAGCATGTGCAAAATAGTAGAGAGGGTTACGGCAAAAACTGGACGCACTTCGTGTACAAACTGGGCAATCTCTTTCGGAGTATCAGGGTTTCGGACGAGAACTCTTCTGTTATACGGGCACTTCATTTTTTAAAACTTATTTGATCTCCAGTCATTTTTTGCGTTCCTATGCACCATTCAAAGAGACGTCATCAATTTTCAACACTTTCTAACATCATTTGCTATTTTTCAGTCATTTACCGATTTGTTTAGAGAGCTAAATGACCATGAAATTGAAAATCACTACAAATTGAACTCTGAAAATGTTGAAACTTGGCATGGTATCATCATTCACCCACATAGCATGTGCAACATAGTAGAGAGGGTTACGTGAAAAACTGGACGCACTTCGTGTACAAACTGGAAAATCTCTTTTGGAGTATCAGGGTTACGGACGAGAACTCATCTGTTACACGGGCACTTCATTTTTTTAAACTTATTTGAACTCCAAACTTTTTGTGCGTTCCGTATGCACCATTCAAAGCGACGTCATCAATTTTCAACACTTTCTAACATCATTTGCTATTTTCAGTCATTTACCGATTTATTTAGAGAGCTAAATGACCGTGAAATTGAAAATCACTACAAAATGAACTCTGAACATGTTGAAACTTGGCATGGTAACATCATTTCACCCACATGGCATGTGCAAAATAGTAGAGAGGGTTACGGAAAAAACTGGACGCACTTCGTGTACAAACTGGACAATCTCTTTCGGAGTATGAGGGTTTCGGACGAGAACTCGCCGGTTACACGGGCACTTCAGTTTTTTGAACTTATTTCAAACTCCAGACTTTTTGTGCGTTCCGTATGCACCATTCAAAGTGAGGTCATCAATTTTCAACACGTTCTGACATCATTTGCTATTTTTCAGTCATTTACCTATTTGTTTAGAGAGCTAAATGTCCGTGAAATTGAAAATCACTACTAAATGAACTCTGAAAAGGTTGAAACTTGGCATGGTATCATCATTTCACCCACATGGCATGTGAAAAAGAGTAGAGAGGGTTACGGCAAAAACTGGATGCACTTCGTGTACAAACTGGGCAATCTCTTTCGGAGTATCAGGGTTTAGGACGAGAACTCATCTGTTACACGGGCACTTCATTTTTTTAAACTTATTTGAACTCCAGACTTTTTTTGCATTCCGTATGCACCATTCAAAGCGAGGTCATC
>NW_025228842.1:5599-6450 GCF_018294505.1 Triticum aestivum
TGCGTTCCTATGCACCATTCAAAGCGACGTCATAAAATTTCAACACTTTCTAACATCACTTGCTATTTTCAGTGATTTACCGATTTGTTTAGAGAGCTAAATGACCGTGAAATTGAAAATCACTACAAATTGAACTCTGAAAATGTTGAAACTTGGCATGGTATCGTCATTCACCCACATAGCATGTGCAAAATAGTAGAGAGGGTTACGGCAAAAACTGGACGCACTTCGTGTACAAACTGGGCAATCTCTTTCGGAGTATCAGGGTTTCGGACGAGAACTCTTCTGTTATACGGGCACTTCATTTTTTAAAACTTATTTGATCTCCAGTCATTTTTTGCGTTCCTATGCACCATTCAAAGAGACGTCATCAATTTTCAACACTTTCTAACATCATTTGCTATTTTTCAGTCATTTACCGATTTGTTTAGAGAGCTAAATGACCATGAAATTGAAAATCACTACAAATTGAACTCTGAAAATGTTGAAACTTGGCATGGTATCATCATTCACCCACATAGCATGTGCAACATAGTAGAGAGGGTTACGTGAAAAACTGGACGCACTTCGTGTACAAACTGGAAAATCTCTTTTGGAGTATCAGGGTTACGGACGAGAACTCATCTGTTACACGGGCACTTCATTTTTTTAAACTTATTTGAACTCCAAACTTTTTGTGCGTTCCGTATGCACCATTCAAAGCGACGTCATCAATTTTCAACACTTTCTAACATCATTTGCTATTTTCAGTCATTTACCGATTTATTTAGAGAGCTAAATGACCGTGAAATTGAAAATCACTACAAAATGAACTCTGAACATGTTGAAACTTGGCATGGTAACATCATTTC
>NW_025228842.1:7982-10146 GCF_018294505.1 Triticum aestivum
TCTGACATCATTTGCTATTTTTCAGTCATTTACCTATTTGTTTGGAGAGCTAAATGTCCGTGAAATTGAAAATCACTACTAAATGAACTCTGAAAAGGTTGAAACTTGGCATGGTATCATCATTTCACCCACATGGCATGTGAAAAAGAGTAGAGAGGGTTACGGCAAAAACTGGACGCACTTCGTGTACAAACTGGGCAATCTCTTTCGGAGTATCAGGGTTTAGGACGAGAACTCATCTGTTACACGGGCACTTCATTTTTTTAAACTTATTTGAACTCCAGACTTTTTTTGCATTCCGTATGCACCATTCAAAGCGAGGTCATCAATTTTCAACACGTTCTGACATGATTTGCTATTTTTCAGTCATTTACCTATTTGTTTAGAGAGCTAAATGACCGTGAAATTGAAAATCACTACAAAATGAACTCTGAAAAGGTTGAAACTTGGCATGGTATCATTATTTCACCCACGTGGCATGTGAAAAAGAGTAGAGAGGGTTACAGCAAAAACTGGACGCACTTCACGTACAAACTGGGAAATCTATTTCGGAGTATCAGGGTTTCGGACGAGAACTCATCTGTTACACGGGCACTTCATATTTTTAAACTTATTTGAACACCAGACTTTTTTTGCGTTCCTATTCACCATTCAAAGCAACGTCATAAAATTTCAAAACTTTCTAACATCATTTGCTATTTTCAGTTGTTTGCCGATTTGTTTAGAGAGCTAAATGACCGTGAAATTGAAAATCACTACACAATGATGTCTGAAAAGGATGAAACTTGGCCTGGTAGCATCATTTCACCCACATGGAATGTGCAAAAGAGTAGAGGGTTACGGCAAAAATTGGACACACTTCGTGTACAAACTAGACAATCTTTTTCGGAGTATCAGGGTTTCGAACAAGAACTCATCTGATACACGGGCACTTCATTTTTTTAAACTTATTTGAACTCCAGACACTTTTTTGCATTCATATGCACCATTCAAAGAGACTTCATCAATTTTCAACACTTTCTGACATGATTTGCTATTTTTTAGTCATTTACCAATTTGTTTAGAGAGCTAAATGACCGTGAAATTGAAAATCATTACAAAATGAACTCTGAAAATGTTGAAACTTGGCATGGTATCGTCATTCACCCACATAGGATGTGCAAAATAGTAGAGAGGGTTACGGCAAAAACTGGACGCACTTCGTGTACAAACTGGAAAATCTCTTTCGGACTATCAGGGTTTCGGACAAGAACTCATCTCTTACATGGGCACTTCATTTTTTCAACTTATTTGAACTTCAGACTTTTTTTGCGTTCCGTATGCACCATTCAAAGCGACGTCATCAATTTTCAACACCTTCTGACATCATTTGCTATTTTCAGTCATTTACGGATTTATTTAGAGAGCTAAATGACCGTGAAATTGAAAATCACTACAAAATGAACTCTGAACATGTTGAAACTTGGCATGGTAACATCATTTCACCCACATGGCATGTGCAAAAAAGTAGAGAGGGTTACAGGAAAAAACTGGACGCACTTCGTGTACAAACTGGACAATCCCTTTCGGAGTATCAGGGTTTCGGACGAGAACTCATCGGTTACAGGGGCACTTCATTTTTTTAAACTTATTTGAACTCCAGACTTTTTTACCGTTCCGTATGCACCATTCAAAGCGAGGTCATCAATTTTCAACACATTCTGACTTCATTTGCTATTTTTCAGTCATTTACCTATTTGTTTAGAGAGCTAAATGGCCGTGAAGTTGAAAATCACTACAAAATGAACTCTGAAAAGGTTGAAACTTGGCATGGTATCATCATTTCACCCACATGGCATGTGAAAAAGAGTAGAGAGGGTTACAGCAAAAACTAGACGCACTTCATGTACAAACTGGGCAATCTCTTTCGGAGTACCCGGGTTTCGGACGAGAACCCATCTGTTACACGGGCACTTAATTTTTTTAAACTTATTTGAACTCCAGACTTTTTTGCGTTCCGTATGCACCATTCAAAGTGAGGTCATCAATTTTCAACACGTTCTGACATCATATGCTATTTTATGTCATTTACCTATTTGTTTAGAGAGCTAAATGTCCGTGAAATTGAAAATCACTAGAAAATGAACTCTGAACAAGTTGAAACTTGGCATGGTATCATTATTTC
>NW_025228842.1:18763-20090 GCF_018294505.1 Triticum aestivum
TTGCTATTTTCAGTCATTTACCAATTTATTTAGAGAGCTAAATGACCCTGAAATTGAAAATCACTACAAAGTGAACTCTAAAAATGTTGAAACTTGGCATGGTATCATCATTTCACCCAAATGGCATGTGCAAAATACTAGAGAGGGTTACGGCCAAAACCGGACGCACTTCGTGTACAAACTGGACAATCTGTTTCAGAGTATCAGGGTTTCGGACGAGAACTCATCGGTTACATGGGCACTTCATTTTTTTAAACTTATTTGAACTCCAGACTTTTTTGCATTCCGTATGCACCATTCAAAGCGAGGTCATATATTTTCAACATGTTCTGACATCATTTGCTATTTTTCAGTCATTTACCGATTTGTTTAGAGAGCTAAATGACCGTGAAATTGAAAATCACTACAAAATTAACTCTGAAAAGGTTGAAACTTGGCATGGTATCATCATTTCACACACATGGCATGTTAAAAAGAGTAGAGAGGGTTACGACAAAAACTGGACGCACTTCGTGTACAAACTGGACAATCTATTTCGGAGTATCAGGGTTTCTGATGAGAACTCATCTGTTACACTGGCACTTCATTTTTTTAAACTTATTTGAACTCCAGACTTTTTTGTGTTCCTATGCACCATTCAAAGCGACGTCATCAATTTTCAACACTTTCTAACATCATCTGCTATTTTTTCAGTCATTTACCGATTTGTTTAGAGAGCTAAATGACCGTGAAATTGAAAATCACTACAAAATGATCTCTGAAAAGGTTGAAACTTGGCATGGTATCATCATTTCACCCACAGTGCACGTGCAAAAGAGTAGAGGCTTACGGCAAAAACTGGACGCACTTCGGGTACAAACTGGACAATCTGTTTCGGAGTATCAGGGTTTCGGATGAGAACTCATCGGTTACACGGGCACTTCATTTTTTTAAACTTATTCTAACTCCAGACTTTTTTGCGTTCCGCATGCACCATTCAAAGCGAGGACATCAATTTTCAACACATTCTGACATCGTTTGCTATTTTTCTGTCATTTACCGATTTGTTTAGAGAGCTAAATGACCGTGAAATTGAAAATCACTACAAAATGAACTCTGAAAAGGATGAAGCTTGGCATGGTATCATCATTTCACCTACATTGCATGTGAAAAAGAGTAGAGAGGGTTACGGCAAAAACCGGACGCACTTCGTGTACAAACTGGACAATCTATTTCGGAGTATCAGGGTTCCAGACAAGAACTCATCTGTTACACGGGCACTTCATTTTTTTTAACTTATTTGAACTCCAGACTTTTTTGTGTTCCTATGCACCATTCAAAGCGACGT
>NW_025228842.1:23688-26942 GCF_018294505.1 Triticum aestivum
GGATGAGAACTCATCTGTTACACAGGCACTTCATTTTTCAGTCATTTACCGATTTGTTTAGAGAGCTAAATGACCATGAAATTGAAAATCACTACAAAATGAACTCTGAATATGTTGAAACTTGGCATGGTATCATCATTCACCCACATAGCATGTGAAAATGAGTAGAGAGGGTTACGGCAAAAACTGGATGCACTTCGTGTACAAACTGGAAAATCTCTTTCGGAGTATCAGGGTTTCGGACGAGTACTCATCTGTTACACGGGCACTTCATTTTTTAAAACTTATTTGAACTCCAGACTTTTTTGTGTTCCTATGCACCACTCGAAGCGACGCCATCAATTTTCAACACTTTCTAACATCATCTGCTATTTTTTCAGTCATTTACCGACTTGTTACAGAGCTAAATGACCGTGAAATTGAAAATCACTACAAAATGATCTCTGAAAAGGTTGAAACTTGGCATGGTATCATCATTTCACCCACAGTGCACGTGCAAAAGAGTAGACAGGGTTACGGCAAAAACTGGACGCACTTCGTGTACAAACTAGACAATCTCTTTCGGAGTATCAGGGTTTCGGACGAGAACTCATCTGTTACACGGGCACTTCATTTTTTAAACTTATTTGAACTCCACACTTTTATCGCGTTCCGTATGCACCATTCAAAGCGACGTCATCAGTTTTCAACACTTTCTAACATCATTTGCTATTTTCAGTCATTTACCGATTTATTTAGAGAGCTAAATGACCATGAAATTGAAAATCGCTACAAAGTGAACTCTGAAAATGTTGAAACTTGGCATGGTATCATCATTTCACCCACATGGCATGTGAAAAATACTAGAGAGGGTTACAGCAAAAACTGGACGCACTTCGTGTACAAACTGGACAATCTGTTTCAGAGTATCAGGGTTTACGACGAGAAGTCATCGGTTACACGGGCACTTCATTTTTTAAACTTACTTGAACTCCAGACTTTTTTTGCATTCCGTATGCACGATTCAAAGCGAGGTCATCAATTTTCAACACGTTCTGACATCATTTGCTATTTTCAGTCATTTACCGATTTGTTTAAAGAGCTAAATGACCATGAAATTGAAAATCACTACAAAATTAACTCTAAAAATGTTGAAACTTGGCATGGTATCATCATTTCACCCACATGGCATGTGGAAAATAGTAGAGAGGGTTACGGCAAAAACTGAACGCACTTCGTGCACAAACTGTACAATCTCTTTCGGAGTATCAGGGTTTACGACGAGAACTCATCTGTTACATGGGCACTTCATTTTTCAAACTTATTTGAACTCCAGAAATTTTTTGCGTTCCGTATGCACCATTCAAAGCGAGGTCATCAATTTTCAACACGTTCTGACATCATTTGCTATTTTCAGTCATTTACCGATTTGTTTAAAGAGCAAAATGACCATGAAATTGAAAATCACTACAAAATTAACTCTGAAAAGGTTGAAACTTGGCATGGTATCATCATTTCACCCACATGGCATGTGGAAAATAGTAGAGAGGGTTACGGCAAAAACAGGACGCACTTCATGCACAAACTGTACAATCTCTTTCGGAGTATCAGGGTTTACGACGAGAACTCATCTGTTACACGGGCACTTCATTTTTTAAACTTATTTGAACTCCAGACTTTTTTTTGTGTTCCGTATGCACCATTCAAAGCGAGGTCATCAATTTTCAACACGTTCTGACATCATTTAATATTTTCAGTCATTTACCGATTTGTTTAGAGAGCTAAATGACTGTGAAATTGAAAATCACTACAAAGTGAACTCTGAAAATGTTGAAACTTGGCATGGTATCATCATTTCACCCACATGGCATGTGAAAAAGAGTAGAGAGGGTTACGACAAAAACTGGATGCACTTCGTGTACAAACTGGACAATCTGTTTTAGAGTATCAGGGTTTACGACGAGAACTCATCTGTTACACGGGCACTTCATTTTTTAAACTTATTTGAACTCCAGACTTTTTTCGCGTTCTGTATGCACCATTCAAAGCGACGTCATCAAATTTCAACACTTTTCTAACATCATTTCCTATTTTCAGTCATTTACCGATTTATTTAGAGAGCTAAATGACCCTGAAATTGAAAATCACTACAAAGTGAACTTTGAAAATGCTGAAACTTGGCATGGTATCATCATTTCACCCACATGGCATGTGAAAAATACTAGAGAGGGTTACGGCAAAAACTGGACGCACTTCATGTACAAACTAGACAATCTGTTTCAGAGTATCAGGGTTTACGACGAGAACTCATCGGTTACACGGGCACTTCATTTTTTTAAACTTATTTGAACTCCAGACTTTTTTTGTGTTCCGTATGCACCATTCAAAGCGAGGTCATCAATTTTCAACACGTTCTGACATCATTTGCTATTTTCAGTCATTTACCGATTTGTTTAAAGAGCTAAATGACCATGAAATTGAAAATCACTACAAAATGAACTCTGAAAATGTTGAAACTTGGCATGGTATCATCATTTCACCCACATGGCATGTGAAAAAAGAGTAGAGAGGGTTACGGCAAAAACCGGATGCACTTCATGTACAAACTGGACAATCTATTTCGGAGTATAAGGGTTTCGGACAAGAACTCATCTGCTACACTAGCACTTCATTTTTTTAAACTTATTTGAATTCCAGACTTTTTTGCGTTCCGTATGCACCATTCAAAGTGAGGACATCAATTTTCGACACGTTCTGACACCGTTTGCTATTTTTCAGTCATTTACTGATTTGTTTAAAGAGCAAAATGACCATGAAATTGAAAATCACTACAAAATGAACTCTGAAAATGTTGAAACTTGGCATGGTATCATCATTTCACCCACATGGCATGTGAAAAAAGAGTAGAGAGGGTTACGGCAAAAACCGGATGCACTTCATGTACAAACTGGACAATCTATTTCGGAGTATCAGGGTTTCGAACAAGAACTCATCTGCTACACTGGCACTTCATTTTTTTAAACTTATTTGAACTCTAGACTTTTTTGTGTTCGTATGCACCATTCAAAGCGACGTCATCAATTGTCAACACTTTCTAACATCATCTGCTATTTTTTCAGTCATTTACCGATTTGTTTAGAGAGCTAAATGACCGTGAAATTGAAAATCACTACAAAATGATCTCTGAAAAGGTTGAAACTTGGCATGGTATCATCATTTCACCCACAGTGCACGTCCAAAAGAGTAGAGGGTTACGGCAAAAACTGGACACACTT
>NW_025228842.1:33907-35002 GCF_018294505.1 Triticum aestivum
GGGCACTTCATTTTTTTAAACTTATTTGAACACTAGACATTTTTTGTGTTCCGTATGCACCATTCAAAGCGACGTCATCAATTTTCAACACTTTCTAACAACATTTGCTATTTTCAGTCATTTATCGATTTGTTTAGAGAGCTAAATAACCGTGAAATTGAAAATCACTACAAAATTAACTCTGAAAAGGTTGAAACTTGGCATGGTATCAACATTTCACCCACATGGCATGTGAAAAAGAGTAGAGAGGGTTACGACAAAAAATGGACGAACTTCGTGTACAAACTGGACAATCTATTTCGGAGTATGAGGGTTTACGACGAGAACTCATCTGTTACACGGGCACTTCATTTTTTTAAACTTATTTGAACTCCAGACTTTTTTTTCATTCCTATGCACCATTCAAAGAGACGTCGTCAATTTTCAACACTTTCTACCATCATTTGCTATTTTCAGTCATTTACCGATTTGTTTAAAGAGCTAAATGACCATGAAATTGAAAATCACTACAAAATTAACTCTGAAAAGGTTGAAACTTGGCATGCTATCATCATTTCACCCACATGGCATGTGGAAAATATTAGAGAGGGTTACGGAAAAAACTGGACGCACTTCGTGCACAAACTGTACAATCTCTTTCGGAGTATCAAGGTTTACGACGAGAACTCATCTGTTACACAGGCACTTCATTTTTTTAAACTTATTTGAACTCCAAACTTTTTTTTGCGTACCGTATGCACCACTCAAAGCGAGGTCATCAATTTTCAACACGTTCTGACATCATTTGCTATTTTCAGTCATTTACCGATTTGTTTAGAGAGCTAAATGACTGTGAAATTGAAAATCACTACAAAGTGAACTCTGAAAATGTTGAAACTTGGCATGGTATCATCATTTCACCCACATGGCATGTGAAAAAGAGTAGAGAGGGTTACGACAAAAACTGGACGCACTTCGTGTACAAACTGGACAATCTATTTTAGAGTATCAAGGTTTCGGACGAGAACTCATCGGTTACACGGGCTCTTCATTTTTTTAAACTTATTTGAACTCCAGACTTTTTTGTGTTCATATGCACCATTCAAAGCGATGTCA
>NW_025228843.1:0-8255 GCF_018294505.1 Triticum aestivum
TCAAAAGTGGCCAAAACTCTCAGTGTTGACGACGGACACATAAACGAACCCCGGGGTTCATCGATCGTGGAAATTGCTCTAGGTCCCCAAAACGCTGAGTGATGGTGCACAAAACGGACTAGAATCGGCCGAATATGTGAGTGTTGATCACCGACACGTAAACGCACCAAGGGTTCGTCAATCATCGAAATGACTCCAAGACCCCAAAATAGAGTAATAGTCCAAGAAACGGGCCAGAATCTGCCCAAACTGTGATTGTTGATGACCGACACGTAAGCGCACCTTGGAGTTCGACAACTATGGAAATCGCTTTGGGACCCCAAAACGGTGAGTAATAGTCCATGAAACGGGCCAGAATCGGCCAAAACTGCGAGTGTTGATGACCAACACGTAAGGACACCTTGGGATTCAACAACTATGGAAATCGCTTCGGGACCCCAAAACGGTGAGTAATAGTCCATGAAACCCATCAAAAGTGGCCAAAACTCTCAGTGTTGACGACGGACACATAAACGAACCCCGGGGTTCATCGATCGTGGAAATTGCTCTAGGTCCCCAAAACGCTGAGTGATGGTGCACAAAACGGACTAGAATCGGCCGAATATGTGAGTGTTGATCACCGACACGTAAACGCACCAAGGGTTCGTCAATCATCGAAATGACTCCAAGACCCCAAAATAGAGTAATAGTCCAAGAAACGGGCCAGAATCTGCCCAAACTGTGATTGTTGATGACCGACATGTAAGCGCACCTTGGAATTCGACAACCATGGAAATCGCTTTGGGTCCCCAAAACGGTGAGTAATAGTCCATGAAACGGGCCAGAATCGGCCAAAACTGCGAGTGTTCATGACCAACACGTAAGCACACCTTGGAGTTCAACAACTATGGAAATCACTTCGGGACCCCAAAACCGTGAGTAATAGTCCACGAAACATGTCAGAATTGGCCAAAACTGTGAGTGTTGACGACAGACACATAAATGCACCCCGGGGTTCATCAATCGTGGAAATCCCTCTGGGTCTCCAAAACATTGAGTAATAGTGCACGAAACGGACACGATTCGGCCAAATATGTGAGTGTTGATGACCGACACGTAAACGCACCCTGGGGTTCATCAATCATAGAAATGACTCTGAGACCCCAAAATAGAGTAGTAGTCCAAGAAACGGGCCAGAATCGGCCCAAACTGTGATTGTTGATGACCGACACGTAAGCGCACCTTGGAGTTCGACAACCATGGAAATCGCTTTGGGACCCCAAAACGGTGAGTAATATTCCATGAAACGGGCCAGAATCGGCCAAAACTGCGAGTGTTGATGACCAACACGTAAGGACACCTTGGGATTCAACAACTATGGAAATCGCTTCGGGACCCCAAAACGGTGAGTAATAGTCCATGAAACCCGTCAAAAGTGGCCAAAACTCTCAGTGTTGACGACGGACACATAAACGAACCCCGGGGTTCATCGATCGTGGAAATTGCTCTAGGTCCCCCAAACGCTGAGTGATGGTGCACAAAACGGACTAGAATCGGCCGAATATGTGAGTGTTGATCACCGACACGTAAACGCACCAAGGGTTCGTCAATCATCGAAATGACTCCAAGACCCCAAAATAGAGTAATAGTCCAAGAAACGGGCCAGAATCTGCCCAAACTGTGATTGTTGATGACCGACATGTAAGCGCACCTTGGAATTCGACAACCATGGAAATCGCTTTGGGACCCCAAAACGGTGAGTAATAGTCCATGAAACGGGCCAGAATCGGCCAAAACTGCGAGTGTTCATGACCAACACGTAAGCACACCTTGGAGTTCAACAACTATGGAAATCACTTCGGGACCCCAAAACCGTGAGTAATAGTCCACGAAACATGTCAGAATTGGCCAAAACTGTGAGTGTTGACGACAGACACATAAATGCACCCCGGGGTTCATCAATCGTGGAAATCCCTCTGGGTCTCCAAAACATTGAGTAATAGTGCACGAAACGGACACGATTCGGCCAAATATGTGAGTGTTGATGACCGACACGTAAACGCACCCTGGGGTTCATCAATCATGGAAATGACTCTGAGACCCCAAAATAGAGTAGTAGTCCAAGAAACGGGCCAGAATCGGCCCAAACTGTGATTGTTGATGACCGACACGTAAGCGCACCTTGGAGTTCGACAACTATGGAAATCGCTTTGGGACCCCAAAACGGTGAGTACTAGTCCATGAAACGGGCCAGAATCGGCCAAAACTGCGAGCGTTGATGACCAACACGTAAGGACACCTTGGGGTTCAACATCTATGGAAATCGCTTCGGGACCCCAAAACGGTGAGTAATAGTCCATGAAACCCGTCAGAATTGGCCAAAACTCTCAGTGTTGACGACGGACACATAAACGAACCCCGGGGTTCATCGATCGTGGAAATTGCTCTAGGTCCCCAAAACGCTGAGTGATAGTGCACAAAACGGACTAGAATCGGCCGAATATGTGAGTGTTGATCACCGACACGTAAACGCACCCTGGGGTTCATCAATCATGGAAATGACTCTGAGACCCCAAAATAGAGTAGTAGTCCAAGAAACGGGCCAGAATCGGCCCAAACTGTGATTGTTGATGACCGACACGTAAGCGCACCTTTGAGTTCGACAACCATGGAAATCGCTTTGGGACCCCAAAATGGTGAGTAATAGTCCATGAAACGGGCCAGAATCGGCCAAAACTGCGAGTGTTGATGACCAACACGTAAGCACACCTTGGAGTTCAACAACTATGGAAATCACTTCGGGACCCCAAAACCGTGAGTAATAGTCCACGAAACATGTCAGAATTGGCCAAAACTGTGAGTGTTGACGACAAACACATAAACGCACCCCGGGGTTCATCAATCGTGGAAATCCCTCTGGGTCTCCAAAACATTGAGTAATAGTGCACGAAACGGACACGATTCGGCCAAATATGTGAGTGTTGATGACCGACACGTAAACGCACCCTGGGGTTCATCAATCATGGAAATGACTCTGAGACCCCAAAATAGAGTAGTAGTCCAAGAAACGGGCCAGAATCGGCCCAAACTGTGATTGTTGATGACCGACACGTAAGCGCACCTTTGAGTTCGACAACCATGGAAATCGCTTTGGGACCCCAAAACGGTGAGTAATAGTCCATGAAACGGGCCAGAATCGGCCAAAACTGCGAGTGTTGATGACCAACACGTAAGCACACCTTGGAGTTCAACAACTATGGAAATCACTTCGGGACCCCAAAACCGTGAGTAATAGTCCACGAAACATGTCAGAATTGGCCAAAACTGTGAGTGTTGACGACAAACACATAAATGCACCCCGGGGTTCATCAATCGTGGAAATCCCTCTGGGTCTCCAAAACATTGAGTAATAGTGCACGAAACGGACACGATTCGGCCAAATATGTGAGTGTTGATGACCGACACGTAAACGCACCCTGGGGTTCATCAATCATGGAAATGACTCTGAGACCCCAAAATAGAGTAGTAGTCCAAGAAACGGGCCAGAATCGGCCCAAACTGTGATTGTTGATGACCGACACGTAAGCGCACCTTGGAGTTCGACAACTATGGAAATCGCTTTGGGACCCCAAAACGGTGAGTAATAGTCCATGAAACGGGCCAGAATCGGCCAAAACTGCGAGTGTTGATGACCAACACGTAAGGACACCTTGGGATTCAACAACTATGGAAATCGCTTCGGGACCCCAAAACGGTGAGTAATAGTCCATGAAACCCGTCAAAAGTGGCCAAAACTCTCAGTGTTGACGACGGACACATAAACGAACCCCGGGGTTCATCGATCGTGGAAATTGCTCTAGGTCCCCAAAACGCTGAGTGATGGTGCACAAAACGGACTAGAATCGGCCGAATATGTGAGTGTTGATCACCGACACGTAAACGCACCAAGGGTTCGTCAATCATCGAAATGACTCCAAGACCCCAAAATAGAGTAATAGTCCAAGAAACGGGCCAGAATCTGCCCAAACTGTGATTGTTGATGACCGACACGTAAGCGCACCTTGGAATTCGACAACCATGGAAATCGCTTTGGGTCCCCAAAACGGTGAGTAATAGTCCATGAAACGGGCCAGAATCGGCCAAAACTGCGAGTGTTCATGACCAACACGTAAGCACACCTTGGAGTTCAACAACTATGGAAATCACTTCGGGACCCCAAAACGGTGAGTAATAGTCCACGAAACATGTCAGAATTGGCCAAAACTGTGAGTGTTGACGACAGACACATAAATGCACCCCGGGGTTCATCAATCGTGGAAATCCCTCTGGGTCTCCAAAACATTGAGTAATAGTGCACGAAACGGACACGATTCGGCCAAATATGTGAGTGTTGATGACCGACACGTAAACGCACCAAGGGTTCGTCAATCATCGAAATGACTCCAAGACCCCAAAATAGAGTAATAGTCCAAGAAACGGGCCAGAATCTGCCCAAACTGTGATTGTTGATGACCGACATGTAAGCGCACCTTGGAATTCGACAACCATGGAAATCGCTTTGGGACCCCAAAACGGTGAGTAATAGTCCATGAAACGGGCCAGAATCGGCCAAAACTGCGAGTGTTCATGACCAACACGTAAGCACACCTTGGAGTTCAACAACTATGGAAATCACTTCGGGACCCCAAAACCGTGAGTAATAGTCCACGAAACATGTCAGAATTGGCCAAAACTGTGAGTGTTGACGACAGACACATAAATGCACCCCGGGGTTCATCAATCGTGGAAATCCCTCTGGGTCTCCAAAACATTGAGTAATAGTGCACGAAACGGACACGATTCGGCCAAATATGTGAGTGTTGATGACCGACACGTAAACGCACCCTGGGGTTCATCAATCATAGAAATGACTCTGAGACCCCAAAATAGAGTAGTAGTCCAAGAAACGGGCCAGAATCGGCCCAAACTGTGATTGTTGATGACCGACACGTAAGCGCACCTTGGAGTTCGACAACCATGGAAATCGCTTTGGGACCCCAAAACGGTGAGTAATATTCCATGAAACGGGCCAGAATCGGCCAAAACTGCGAGTGTTGATGACCAACACGTAAGGACACCTTGGGATTCAACAACTATGGAAATCGCTTCGGGACCCCAAAACGGTGAGTAATAGTCCATGAAACCCGTCAAAAGTGGCCAAAACTCTCAGTGTTGACGACGGACACATAAACGAACCCCGGGGTTCATCGATCGTGGAAATTGCTCTAGGTCCCCAAAACGCTGAGTGATGGTGCACAAAACGGACTAGAATCGGCCGAATATGTGAGTGTTGATCACCGACACGTAAACGCACCAAGGGTTCGTCAATCATCGAAATGACTCCAAGACCCCAAAATAGAGTAATAGTCCAAGAAACGGGCCAGAATCTGCCCAAACTGTGATTGTTGATGACCGACACGTAAGCGCACCTTGGAGTTCGACAACCATGGAAATCGCTTTGGGACCCCAAAACGGTGAGTAATATTCCATGAAACGGGCCAGAATCGGCCAAAACTGCGAGTGTTGATGACCAACACGTAAGGACACCTTGGGATTCAACAACTATGGAAATCGCTTCGGGACCCCAAAACGGTGAGTAATAGTCCATGAAACCCGTCAAAAGTGGCCAAAACTCTCAGTGTTGACGACGGACACATAAACGAACCCCGGGGTTCATCGATCGTGGAAATTGCTCTAGGTCCCCAAAACGCTGAGTGATGGTGCACAAAACGGACTAGAATCGGCCGAATATGTGAGTGTTGATCACCGACACGTAAACGCACCAAGGGTTCGTCAATCATCGAAATGACTCCAAGACCCCAAAATAGAGTAATAGTCCAAGAAACGGGCCAGAATCTGCCCAAACTGTTATTGTTGATGACCGACATGTAAGCGCACCTTGGAATTCGACAACCATGGAAATCGCTTTGGGACCCCAAAACGGTGAGTAATAGTCCATGAAACGGGCCAGAATCGGCCAAAACTGCGAGTGTTCATGACCAACACGTAAGCACACCTTGGAGTTCAACAACTATGGAAATCACTTCGGGACCCCAAAACCGTGAGTAATAGTCCACGAAACATGTCAGAATTGGCCAAAACTGTGAGTGTTGACGACAGACACATAAATGCACCCCGGGGTTCATCAATCGTGGAAATCCCTCTGGGTCTCCAAAACATTGAGTAATAGTGCACGAAACGGACACGATTCGGCCAAATATGTGAGTGTTGATGACCGACACGTAAACGCACCCTGGGGTTCATCAATCATAGAAATGACTCTGAGACCCCAAAATAGAGTAGTAGTCCAAGAAACGGGCCAGAATCGGCCCAAACTGTGATTGTTGATGACCGACACGTAAGCGCACCTTGGAGTTCGACAACTATGGAAATCGCTTTGGGACCCCAAAACGGTGAGTAATATTCCATGAAACGGGCCAGAATCGGCCAAAACTGCGAGTGTTGATGACCAACACGTAAGGACACCTTAGGGTTCAACAACTATGGAAATCGCTTCGGGACCCCAAAACGGTGAGTAATAGTCCATGAAACCCGTCAGAATTGGCCAAAACTCTCAGTGTTGACGACGGACACATAAACGAACCCCGAGGTTCATCGATCGTGGAAATTGCTCTAGGTCCCCAAAACGCTGAGTGATAGTGCACAAAACGGACTAGAATCGGCCGAATATGTGAGTGTTGATCACCGACACGTAAACGCACAAAGGGTTCGTCAATCATCGAAATGACTCCAAGACCCCAAAATAGAGTAATAGTCCAAGAAACGGGCCAGAATCGGCCCAAACTGTGATTGTTGATGACCGACATGTAAGCGCACCTTGGAATTCGACAACCATGGAAATCGCTTTGGGACCCCAAAACGGTGAGTAATAGTCCATGAAACGGGCCAGAATCGGCCAAAACTGCGAGTGTTGATGACCAACACGTAAGGACACCTTGGGGTTCAACAACTATGGAAATCGCTTCGGGACCCCAAAACTTTGAGTAATAGTCCATGAAACCCGTCAGAATTGGCCAAAACTCTCAGTGTTGACGACGGACACATAAACGAACCCCGGGGTTCATCGATCGTGGAAATTGCTCTAGGTCCCCAAAATGCTGAGTGATAGTGCACAAAACAGACTAGAATCGGCCGAATATGTGAGTGTTGATCACCGACACGTAAACGCACCAAGGGTTCGTCAATCATCAAAATGACTCCAAGACCCCAAAATAGAGTAATAGTCCAAGAAACGGGCCAGAATCGGCCCAAAGTGTGATTGTTGATGACCGACATGTAAGCGCACCTTGGAATTCGACAACCATGGAAATCGCTTTGGGACCCCAAAACGGTGAGTAATAGTCCATGAAACGGGCCAGAATCGGCCAAAACTGCGAGTGTTGATGGCCAACACGTAAGCACACCTTGGAGTTCAACAACTATGGAAATCACTTCGGGACCCCAAAACCGTGAGTAATAGTCGACGAAACATGTCAGAATTGGCCAAAACTGTGAGTGTTGATGACAGACACATAAATGCAACCCCGGGGTTCATCAATCGTGGAAATCCCTCTGGGTCTCCAAAACATTGAGTAATAGTGCACGAAACGGACACGATTCGGCCAAATATGTGAGTGTTGATGACCGACACGTAAACGCACCCTGGGGTTCGTCAATCATGGAAATGACTCCGAGACCCCAAAATAGAGTAGTAGTCCAAGAAACGGGCCAGAATCGGCCCAAACTGTGATTGTTGATGACCGACACGTAAGCGCACCTTGGAGTTCGACAACCATGGAAATCGCTTTGGGACCCCAAAACGGTGAGTAATAGTCCATGAAACGGGCCAGAATCGGCCAAAACTACGAGTGTTGATGACCAACACATAAGGACACCTTGGGGTTCAACAACTATGGAAATCGCTTCGGGACCCCAAAACGGTGAGTAATAGTCCACGAAACCCGTCAGAATTGGCCAAAACTCTCAGTGTTGACGACGGACACATAAACGAACCCCGGGGTTCATCGATCGTGGAAATCCCTCTGGGTCCCCAAAACGCTAAGTGATAGTGCACAAAACGGACTAGAATCGGCCGAATATGTGAGTGTTGATCACCGACACGTAAACGCACCAAGGGTTCGTCAATCATCGAAATGACTCCAAGACCCCAAAATAGAGTAATAGTCCAAGAAACGGGCCAGAATCGGCCCAAACTATGATTGTTGATGACCAACACG
>NW_025228843.1:8265-9657 GCF_018294505.1 Triticum aestivum
TGTGATTGTTGATGACCGACATGTAAGCGCACCTTGGAATTCGACAACCATGGAAATCGCTTTGGGACCCCAAAACGGTGAGTAATAGTCCATGAAACGGGCCAGAATCGGCCAAAACTGCGAGTGTTGATGGCCAACACGTAAGCACACCTTGGAGTTCAACAACTATGGAAATCACTTCGGGACCCCAAAACCGTGAGTAATAGTCGACGAAACATGTCAGAATTGGCCAAAACTGTGAGTGTTGATGACAGACACATAAATGCAACCCCGGGGTTCATCAATCGTGGAAATCCCTCTGGGTCTCCAAAACATTGAGTAATAGTGCACGAAACGGACACGATTCGGCCAAATATGTGAGTGTTGATGACCGACACGTAAACGCACCCTGGGGTTCGTCAATCATGGAAATGACTCCGAGACCCCAAAATAGAGTAGTAGTCCAAGAAACGGGGCAGAATCGGCCCAAACTGTGATTGTTGATGACCGACACGTAAGCGCACCTTGGAGTTCGACAACCATGGAAATCGCTTTGGGACCCCAAAACGGTGAGTAATAGTCCATGAAACGGGCCAGAATCGGCCAAAGCTACGAGTGTTGATGACCAACACATAAGGACACCTTGGGGTTCAACAACTATGGAAATCGCTTCGGGACCCCAAAACGGTGAGTAATAGTCCACGAAACCCGTCAGAATTGGCCAAAACTCTCAGTGTTGACGACGGACACATAAACGAACCCCGGGGTTCATCGATCGTGGAAATCCCTCTGGGTCCCCAAAACGCTAAGTGATAGTGCACAAAACGGACTAGAATCGGCCGAATATGTGAGTGTTGATCACCGACACGTAAACGCACCAAGGGTTCGTCAATCATCGAAATGACTCCAAGACCCCAAAATAGAGTAATAGTCCAAGAAACGGGCCAGAATCGGCCCAAACTATGATTGTTGATGACCAACACGTAAGGACACCTTGGGGTTCAACAACTATGGAAATCGCTTCGGGACCCCAAAACTTTGAGTAATAGTCCATGAAACCCGTCAGAATTGGCCAAAACTCTCAGTGTTGACGACGGACACATAAACGAACCCCGGGGTTCATCGATCGTGGAAATTGCTCTAGGTCCCCAAAACGCTGAGTGATAGTGCACAAAACGGACTAGAATCGGCCGAATATGTGAGTGTTGATCACCGACACGTAAACGCACCAAGGGTTCGTCAATCATCGAAATGACTCCAAGACCCCAAAATAGAGTAATAGTCCAAGAAACGGGCCAGAATCGGCCCAAACTGTGATTGTTGATGACCGACATGTAAGCGCACCTTGGAATTCGACAACCATGGAAATCGCTTTGGGACCCCAAAACGGTGAGTAATAGTCCATGAAACGGG
>NW_025228843.1:16935-34994 GCF_018294505.1 Triticum aestivum
CAGTGTTGATGACGGACACATAAATGCACCCCGGGGTTCATCAATCGTGGAAATTGCTCTAGGTCTCCAAAACATTGAGTAATAGTGCACGAAACGGACACGATTCGGCCAAATATGTGAGTGTTGATGACCGACACGTAAACGCACCCTGGGGTTCGTCAATCATGGAAATGACTCTGAGACCCCAAAATAGAGTAGTAGTCCAAGAAACGGGCCAGAATCGGCCCAAACTGTGATTGTTGATGACCGACACGTAAGCGCACCTTGGAGTTCGACAACCATGGAAATCGCTTTGGGACCCCAAAACGGTGAGTAATAGTCCATGAAACGGGCCAGAATCGGCCCAAACTGTGAGTGTTGATGACCAACACGTAAGCACACCTTGGAGTTCAACAACTATGGAAATCGCTTCGGGACCCCAAAACGGTGAGTAATAGTCCACGAAACCCGTCAGAATTGGCCAAAACTCTCAGTGTTGACGACGGACACATAAACGAACCCCGGGGTTCATCGATCGTGGAAATTGCTCTAGGTCCCCAAAACGCTGAGTGATAGTGCACAAAACGGACTAGAATCGGCCGAATATGTGAGTGTTGATCACCGACACGTAAACGCACCAAGGGTTCGTCAATCATCGAAATGACTCCAAGACCCCAAAATAGAGTAATAGTCCAAGAAACGGGCGAGAATCGGAACAAACTGTGATTGTTGATGACCGACGTGTAAGCGCACCTTGGAATTCGACAACCATGGAAATCGCTTTGGGACCCCAAAACGGTGAGTAATAGTCCATGAAACGGGCCAGAATCGGCCAAAACTGCGAGTGTTGATGGCCAACACGTAAGCACAACTTGGAGTTCAACAACTATGGAAATCACTTCGGGACCCCAAAACCGTGAGTAATAGTCGACGAAACCCGTCAGAATTGGCCAAAACTCACAGTGTTGATGACGGACACATAAATGCACCCCGGGGTTCATCAATCGTGGAAATTGCTCTAGGTCTCCAAAACATTGAGTAATAGTGCACGAAACGGACACGATTCGGCCAAATATGTGAGTGTTGATGACCGACACGTAAACGCACCCTGGGGTTCGTCAATCATGGAAATGACTCTGAGACCCCAAAATAGAGTAGTAGTCCAAGAAACGGGCCAGAATCGGCCCAAACTGTGATTGTTGATGACCGACACGTAAGCGCACCTTGGAGTTCGACAACCATGGAAATCGCTTTGGGACCCCAAAACGGTGAGTAATAGTCCATGAAACGGGCCAGAATCGGCCCAAACTGTGAGTGTTGATGACCAACACGTAAGCACACCTTGGAGTTCAACAACTATGGAAATCGCTTCGGGACC
Organism: Triticum aestivum; assembly: GCF_018294505.1. Taxonomy (NCBI): domain Eukaryota; kingdom Viridiplantae; phylum Streptophyta; class Magnoliopsida; order Poales; family Poaceae; genus Triticum; species Triticum aestivum. Next base: position 18,293 of record NW_025228843.1, read on the forward strand.
CCAAAACGGTGAGTAATAGTCCACGAAACCCGTCAGAATTGGCCAAAACTCTCAGTGTTGACGACGGACACATAAACGAACCCCGGGGTTCATCGATCGTGGAAATTGCTCTAGGTCCCCAAAACGCTGAGTGATAGTGCACAAAGCGGACTAGAATCGGCCGAATATGTGAGTCTTGATCACCGACACGTAAACGCACCAAGGGTTCGTCAATCATCGAAATGACTCCAAGACCCCAAAATAGAGTAATAGTCCAAGAAACGGGCGAGAATCGGAACAAACTGTGATTGTTGATGACCGACGTGTAAGCGCACCTTGGAATTCGACAACCATGGAAATCGCTTTGGGACCCCAAAACGGTGAGTAATAGTCCATGAAACGGGCCAGAATCGGCCAAAACTGCGAGTGTTGATGACCAACACGTAAGCACACCTTGGAGTTCAACACCTATGGAAATAACTTCGGGACCCCAAAACGGTGAGTAATAGTCCACGAAACCCGTCAGAATTGGCCAAAACTGTGAGTGTTGACGACAGACACATAAATGCACCCCGGGGTTCATCAATCGTGGAAATCCCTCTGGGTCTCCAAAACGTTGAGTAATAGTGCACGAAACGGGCACGATTCGGCCAAATATGTGAGTGTTGATGACCGACACGTAAACGCACCCTGGGGTTCGTCAATCATGGAAATGACTCTGAGACCCCAAAATAGAGTAGTAGTCCAAGAAACGGGCCAGAATCGGCCCAAACAGTGATTGCTGATGACCGACACGTAAGCGCACCTTGGAGTTCGACAACCATGGAAATCGCTTTGGGACCCCAAAACGGTGAGTAATAGTCCATGAAACGGGCCAGAATCGGCCAAAACTGCGAGTGTTGATGACCAACACGTAAGGACACCTTGGGGTTCAACAACTATGGAAATCACTTCGGGACCCCAAAACGGTGAGTAATAGTCCACGAAACCCGTCAGAATTGGCCAAAACTCTCAGTGTTGACGACGGACACATAAACGAACCCCGGGGTTCATCGATCGTGGAAATTGCTCTAGGTCCCCAAAACGCTGAGTGATAGTGCACAAAACGGACTAGAATCGGCCGAATATGTGAGTGTTGATCACCGACACGTAAACGCACCAAGGGTTCGTCAATCATCGAAATGACTCCAAGACCCCAAAATAGAGTAATAGTCCAAGAAACGGGCCAGAATCGGCCCAAACTGTGATTGTTGATGACCGACATGTAAGCGCACCTTGGAATTCGACAACCATGGAAATCGCTTTGGGACCCCAAAACGGTGAGTAATAGTCCATGAAACGGGCCAGAATCGGCCTAAACTGCGAGTGTTGATGACCAACACGTAAGCACACGTTGGAGTTCAACAACTATGGAAATCACTTCGGGACCCCAAAACGGTGAGTAATAGTCCAAGAAACATGTCAGAATTGGCCAAAACTGTGACTGTTGACGACAGACACATAAATGCACCCCGGGGTTCATCAATCGTGGAAATCCCTCTGGGTCTCCAAAACATTGAGTAATAGTGCACGAAACGGACACGATTCGGCCAAATATGTGAGTGTTGATGACCGACACGTAAACGCACCCTGGAGTTCGTCAATCATGGAAAAGACTCTGAGACCCCAAAATAGAGTAGTAGTCCAAGAAACGGGCCAAAATCGGCCCAAACTGTGATTGCTGATGACCGACACGTAAGCGCACCTTGGAGTTCGACAACCATGGAAATCGCTTTGGGACCCCAAAACGGTGAGTAATAGTCCATGAAACGGGCCAGAATCGGCCAAAACTGCGAGTGTTGATGACCAACACGTAAGGACACCTTGGGGTTCAACAACTATGGAAATCGCTTCGGGACCCCAAAACGGTGAGTAATAGTCCACGAAACCCGTTAGAATTGGCCAAAACTCTCAGTGTTGACGACGGACACATAAACGAACCCCGGGGTTCATCGATCGTGGAAATTGCTCTAGGTCCCCAAAACGCTGAGTGATAGTGCACAAAACGGACTAGAATCGGCCGAATATGTGAGTGTTGATCACCGACACGTAAACGCACCAAGTGTTCGTCAATCATCGAAATGACTCCAAGACCCCAAAATAGAGTAATAGTCCAAGAAACGGGCCAGAATCGGCCCAAACTGTGATTGTTGATGACCGACATGTAAGCGCACCTTGGAATTCGACAACCATGGAAATCGCTTTGGGACCCCAAAACGGTGAGTAATAGTCCATGAAACGGGCCAGAATCGGCCTAAACTGCGAGTGTTGATGACCAACACGTAAGCACACGTTGGAGTTCAACAACTATGGAAATCACTTCGGGACCCCAAAACGGTGAGTAATAGTCCACGAAACATGTCAGAATTGGCCAAAACTGTGACTGTTGACGACAGACACATAAATGCACCCCGGGGTTCATCAATCGTGGAAATCCCTCTGGGTCTCCAAAACATTGAGTAATAGTGCACGAAACGGACACGATTCGGCCAAATATGTGAGTGTTGATGACCGACACGTAAACGCACCCTGGAGTTCGTCAATCATGGAAAAGACTCTGAGACCCCAAAATAGAGTAGTAGTCCAAGAAACGGGCCAAAATCGGCCCAAACTGTGATTGTTGATAACCGACACGTAAGCGCACCTTGGAGTTCGACAACCATGGAAATCGCTTTGGGACCCCAAAACGGTGAGTAATAGTCCATGAAACGGGCCAGAATCGGCCAAAACTGCGAGTGTTGATGACCAACACGTAAGGACACCTTGGGGTTCAACAACTATGGAAATCGCTTCGGGACCCCAAAACGGTGAGTAATAGTCCACGAAACCCGTTAGAATTGGCCAAAACTCTCAGTGTTGACGACGGACACATAAACGAACCCCGGGGTTCATCGATCGTGGAAATTGCTCTAGGTCCCCAAAACGCTGAGTGATAGTGCACAAAACGGACTAGAATCGGCTGAATATGTGAGTGTTGATCACCGACACGTAAACGCACCAAGTGTTCGTCAATCATCGAAATGACTCCAAGACCCCAAAATAAAGTAATAGTCCAAGAAACGGGCCAGAATCGTCCCAAACTGTGATTGTTGATGACCGACATGTAAGCGCACCTTGGAATTCGACAACCATGGAAATCGCTTTGGGACCCCAAAACGGTGAGTAATAGTCCATGAAACGGGCCAGAATCGGCCAAAACTGCGAGTGTTGATGGCCAACACGTAAGCACACCTTGGAGTTCAACAACTATGGAAATCACTTCGGGGCCCCAAAACCGTGAGTAATAGTCCACAAAACATGTCAGAATTGGCCAAAACTGTGAGTGTTGACGACAGACACATAAATGCACCCCGGGGTTCATCAATCGTGGAAATCCCTCTGGGTCTCCAAAACATTGAGTAATAGTGCACGAAACGGACACGATTCGGCCAAATATGTGAGTGTTGATGACCGACACGTAAACGCACCCTGGGGTTCGTCAATCATGGAAATGACTCTGAGACCCCAAAATAGAGTAGTAGTCCAAGAAACGGTCCAGAATCGGCCCAAACTGTGATTGTTGATGACCGACACGTAAGCGCACCTTCGAGTTCGACAACCATGGAAATCGCTTTGGGACCCCAAAACGGTGAGTAATAGTCCATGAAACAGGCCAGAATCGGCCAAAACTGCGAGTGTTGATGACCAACACGTAAGGACACCTTGGGGTTCAACAACTATGGAAATCGCTTCGGGACCCCAAAACGGTGAGTAATAGTCCAAGAAACATGTCAGAATTGGCCAAAACTGTGAGTGTTGACGACAGACACATAAATGCACCCCGGGGTTCATCAATCGTGGAAATCCCTCTGGGTCTCCAAAACATTGAGTAATAGTGCACGAAACGGACACGATTCGGCCAAATATGTGAGTGTTGATGATCGACACGTAAACGCACCCTGGGGTTCGTCAATCATGGAAAAGACTCTGAGACCCCAAAATAGAGTAGTAGTCCAAGAAACGGGCCAGAATCGGCCCAAACCGTGATTGTTGATGACCGACACGTAAGCGCACCTTGGAGTTCGACAACCATGGAAATCGCTTTGGGACCCCAAAACGGTGAGTAATAGTCCATGAAACGGGCCAGAATCGGCCAAAACTGCGAGTGTTGATGACCAACACGTAAGGACACCTTGGGGTTCAACAACTATGGAAATCGCTTCGGGACCCCAAAACGGTGAGTAATAGTCCACGAAACCCGTCAGAATTGGCCAAAACTCTCAGTGTTGACGACGGACACATAAACGAACCCCGGTGTTCATCGATCGTGGAAATTGCTCTAGGTCCCCAAAACGCTGAGTGATAGTGCACAAAACGGACTAGAATCGGCTGAATATGTGAGTGTTGATCACCGACACGTAAACGCACCAAGTGTTCGTCAATCATCGAAATGACTCCAAGACCCCAAAATAAAGTAATAGTCCAAGAAACGGGCCAGAATCGTCCCAAACTGTGATTGTTGATGACCGACATGTAAGCGCACCTTGGAATTCGACAACCATGGAAATCGCTTTGGGACCCCAAAACGGTGAGTAATAGTCCATGAAACGGGCCAGAATCGGCCAAAACTGCGAGTGTTGATGGCCAACACGTAAGCACACCTTGGAGTTCAACAACTATGGAAATCACTTCGGGGCCCCAAAACCGTGAGTAATAGTCCACAAAACATGTCAGAATTGGCCAAAACTGTGAGTGTTGACGACAGACACATAAATGCACCCCGGGGTTCATCAATCGTGGAAATCCCTCTGGGTCTCCAAAACATTGAGTAATAGTGCACGAAACGGACACGATTCGGCCAAATATGTGAGTGTTGATGACCGACACGTAAACGCACCCTGGGGTTCGTCAATCATGGAAATGACTCTGAGACCCCAAAATAGAGTAGTAGTCCAAGAAACGGGCCAGAATCGGCCCAAACTGTGATTGTTGATGACCGACACGTAAGCGCACCTTGGAGTTCGACAACCATGGAAATCGCTTTGGGACCCCAAAACGGTGAGTAATAGTCCATGAAACAGGCCAGAATCGGCCAAAACTGCGAGTGTTGATGACCAACACGTAAGGACACCTTGGGGTTCAACAACTATGGAAATCGCTTCGGGACCCCAAAACGGTGAGTAATAGTCCAAGAAACATGTCAGAATTGGCCAAAACTGTGAGTGTTGACGACAGACACATAAATGCACCCCGGGGTTCATCAATCGTGGAAATCCCTCTGGGTCTCCAAAACATTGAGTAATAGTGCACGAAACGGACACGATTCGGCCAAATATGTGAGTGTTGATGACCGACACGTAAACGCACCCTGGGGTTCGTCAATCATGGAAAAGACTCTGAGACCCCAAAATAGAGTAGTAGTCCAAGAAACGGGCCAGAATCGGCCCAAACTGTGATTGTTGATGACCGACACGTAAGCGCACCTTGGAGTTCGACAACCATGGAAATCGCTTTGGGACCCCAAAACGGTGAGTAATAGTCCATGAAACGGGCCAGAATCGGCCAAAACTGCGAGTTTTGATGACCAACACGTAAGGACACCTTGGGGTTCAACAACTATGGAAATCGCTTCGGGACCCCAAAACGGTGAGTAATAGTCCACGAAACCCGTCAGAATTGGCCAAAACTCTCAGTGTTGACGACGGACACATAAACGAACCCCGGGGTTCATCGATCGTGGAAATTGCTCTAGGTCCCCAAAACGCTGAGTGATAGTGCACAAAACGGACTAGAATCGGCCGAATATGTGAGTGTTGATCACCGACACGTAAACGCACCAAGGGTTCGTCAATCATCGAAATGACTCCAAGACCCCAAAATAGAGTAATAGTCCAAGAAACGGGCCAGAATCGGCCCAAACTGTGATTGTTGATGACCGACATGTAAGCGCACCTTGGAATTCGACAACCATGGAAATCGCTTTGGGACCCCAAAACGGTGAGTAATAGTCCATGAAACGGGCCAGAATCGGCAAAAACTGCGAGTGTTGATGACCAACACGTAAGCACACCTTGGAGTTCAACAACTATGGAAATCACTTCGGGACCCCAAAACCGTGAGTAATAATCCACGAAACATGTCAGAATTGGCCAAAACTGTGAGTGTTGACGAAAGACACATAAATGCACCCCGGGGTTCATCAATCGTGGAAATCCCTCTGGGTCTCCAAAACGCTGAGTAATAGTGCACGAAACGGACACGATTCGGCCAAATATGTGAGTGTTGATGACCGACACGTAAACGCGCCCTGGGGTTCGTCAATCATGGAAATGACTCTGTGACCCCAAAATAGAGTAGTAGTCCAAGAAACGGGCCAGAATCGGCCCAAACTGTGATTGTTGATGACCGACACGTAAGCGCACCTTGGAGTTCGACAACAATGGAAATCGCTTCGGGACCCCAAAACGGTGAGTAATAGTCCATGAAACGGGAAGAATCAACCAAAACTGTGAGTGTTGATGACCAACACGTAAGCACACCTTGGAGTTCAACAACTATGGAAATCGCTTCGGGACCCCAAAACCGTGAGTAATAGTCCATGAAACGGGCCAGAATCGGCCAAAACTGCGAGTGTTGATGACCAACACTTAAGGACACCTTGGGGTTCAACAACTATGGAAATCTCTTCGGGACCCCAAAACGGTGAGTAATAGTCCACGAAACCCGTCAGAATTGGCCAAAACTCTCAGTGTTGACGACGGACACATAAACGAACCCCGGGGCTCATCGATCGTGGAAATTGCTCTAGGTCCCCAAAACGCTGAGTGATAGTGCACAAAACGGACTAGAATCGGCCGAATATGTGAGTGTTGATCACCGACACGTAAACGCACCAAGGGTTCGTCAATCATCGAAATGACTGCAAGACCCCAAAATAGAGTAATAGTCCAAGAAACGGGCCAGAATCGGCCCAAACTGTGATTGTTGATGACCGACATGTAAGCGCACCTTGGAATTCGACAACCATGGAAATCGCTTTGGGACCCCAAAACGGTGAGTAATAGTCCATGAAACGGGCCAGAATCGGCCAAAACTGCGAGTGTTGATGACCAACACGTAAGCACACCTTGGAGTTCAACAACTATGGAAATCACTTCGGGACCCCAAAACCGTGAGTAATAGTCCACGAAACATGTCAGAATTGGCCAAAACTGTGAGTGTTGACGAAAGACACATAAATGCACCCCGGGGTTCATCAATCGTGGAAATCCCTCTGGGTCTCCAAAACGCTGAGTAATAGTGCACGAAACGGACACGATTCGGCCAAATATGTGAGTGTTGATGACCGACACGTAAACGCGCCCTGGGGTTCGTCAATCATGGAAATGACTATGTGACCCCAAAATAGAGTAGTAGTCCAAGAAACGGGCCAGAATCGGCCCAAACTGTGATTGTTGATGACCGACACGTAAGCGCACCTTGGAGTTCGACAACCATGGAAATCGCTTCGGGACCCCAAAACGGTGAGTAATAGTCCATGAAACGGGCCAGAATCAACCAAAACTGTGAGTGTTGATGACCAACACGTAAGCACACCTTGGAGTTCAACAACTATGGAAATCACTTCGGGACCCCAAAACCGTGAGTAATAGTCCACGAAACATGTCAGAATTGGCCAAAACCGTGAGTGTTGACGACAGACACATAAATGCACCCCGGGGTTCATCAATCGTGGAAATCCCTCTGGGTCTCCAAAACATTGAGTAATCGTGCACGAAACGGACACGATTCGGCCAAATATGTGAGTGTTGATGACCGACACGTAAACGCACCGTGGGGTTCGTCAATCATGGAAATGACTCTGAGACCCCAAAATAGAGTAGTAGTCCAAGAAACGGGCCAGAATCGGCCCAAACTGTGATTGTTGATGACCGACACGTAAGCGCACCTTGGAGTTCGACAACCATGGAAATCGCTTAGGGACCCCAAAACGGTGAGTAATAGTCCACGAAACCCGTCAGAATTGGCCAAAACTCTCAGTGTTGACGACGGACACATAAACGAACCCCGGGGTTCATCGATCGTGGAAATTGCTCTAGGTCCCCAAAACGCTGAGTGATAGTGCACAAAACGGACTAGAATCGGCCGAATATGTGAGTGTTGATCACCGACACGTAAACGCACCAAGGGTTCGTCAATCATCGAAATGACTCCAAGACCCCAAAATAGAGTAATAGTCCAAGAAACGGGCCAGAATCGGCCCAAACTGTGATTGTTGATGACCGACATGTAAGCGCACCTTGGAATTCGACAACCATGGAAATCGCTTTGGGACCCCAAAACGGTGAGTAATAGTCCATGAAACGGGCCAGAATCGGCCTAAACTGCGAGTGTTGATGACCAACACGTAAGCACACCTTGGAGTTCAACAACTATGGAAATCACTTCGGGACCCCAAAACGGTGAGTAATAGTCCACGAAACATGTCAGAATTGGCCAAAACTGTGAGTGTTGATGACAGACACATAAATGCACCCCGGGGTTCATCAATCGTGGAAATCCCTCTGGGTCTCCAAAACATTGAGTAATAGTGCACGAAACGGACACGATTCGGCCAAATATGTGAGTGTTGATGACCGACACGTAAACGCACCCTGGAGTTCGTCAATCATGGAAAAGACTCTGAGACCCCAAAATAGAGTAGTAGTCCAAGAAACGGGCCAAAATCGGCCCAAACTGTGATTGTTGATGACCGACACGTAAGCGCACCTTGGAGTTCGACAACCATGGAAATCGCTTTGGGACCCCAAAACGGTGAGTAATAGTCCATGAAACGGGCCAGAATCGGCCAAAACTGCGAGTGTTGATGACCAACACGTAAGGACACCTTGGGGTTCAACAACTATGGAAATCGCTTCGGGACCCCAAAACGATGAGTAATAGTCCACGAAACCCGTCAGAATTGGCCAAAACTCTCAGTGTTGACGACGGACACATAAACGAACCCCGGGGTTCATCGATCGTGGAAATTGCTCTAGGTCCCCAAAACGCTGAGTGATAGTGCACAAAACGGACTAGAATCGGCCGAATATGTGAGAGTTGATCACCGACACGTAAACGCACCAAGGGTTCGTCAATCATCGAAATGACTCCAAGACCCCAAAATAAAGTAATAGTCCAAGAAACGGGCCAGAATCGGCCCAAACTGTGATTGTTGATGACCGACATGTAAGCGCACCTTGGAATTCGACAACCATGGAAATCGCTTTGGGACCCCAAAACGGTGAGTAATAGTCCATGAAACGGGCCAGAATCGGCCAAAACTGCGAGTGTTGATGGCCAACACGTAAGCACACCTTGGAGTTCAACAACTATGGAAATCACTTCGGGACCCCAAAACCGTGAGTAATAGTCCACAAAACATGTCAGAATTGGCCAAAACTGTGAGTGTTGACGACAGACACATAAATGCACCCCGGGGTTCATCAATCGTGGAAATCCCTCTGGGTCTCCAAAACATTGAGTAATAGTGCACGAAACGGACACGATTCGGCCAAATATGTGAGTGTTGATGACCGACACGTAAACGCACCCTGGGGTTCGTCAATCATGGAAATGACTCTGAGACCCCAAAATAGAGTAGTAGTCCAAGAATCGGGCCAGAATCGGCCCAAACTATGATTGTTGATGACCGACACGTAAGCGCACCTTGGAGTTCGACAACCATCGAAATCGCTTTGGGACCCCAAAACGGTGAGTAATAGTCCATGAAACGGGCCAGAATCGGCCAAAACTGCGAGTGTTGATGACCAACACGTAAGGACACCTTGGGGTTCAACAACTATGGAAATCGCTTCGGGACCCCAAAACGGTGAGTAATAGTCCACGAAACCCGTCAGAATTGGCCAAAACTCTCAGTGTTGACGACGGACACATAAACGAACCCCGGGGTTCATCGATCGTGGAAATTGCTCTAGGTCCCCAAAACGCTGAGTGATAGTGCACAAAACGGACTAGAATCGGCCGAATATGTGAGTGTTGATCACCGACACGTAAACGCACCAAGGGTTCGTCAATCATCGAAATGACTCCAAGACCCCAAAATAAAGTAATAGTCCAAGAAACGGGCCAGAATCGGCCCAAACTGTGATTGTTGATGACCGACATGTAAGCGCACCTTGGAATTCGACAACCATGGAAATCTCTTCGGGACCCCAAAACGGTGAGTAATAGTCCATGAAACGGGCCAGAATCGGCCAAAACTGCGAGTGTTGATGGCCAACACGTAAGCACACCTTGGAGTTCAACAACTATGGAAATCACTTCAGGACCCCAAAACCGTGAGTAATAGTCCACAAAACATGTCAGAATTGGCCAAAACTGTGAGTGTTGACGACAGACACATAAATGCACCCCGGGGTTCATCAATCGTGGAAATCCCTCTGGGTCTCCAAAACATTGAGTAATAGTGCACGAAACGGACACGATTCGGCCAAATATGTGAGTGTTGATGACCGACACGTAAACGCACCCTGGGGTTCGTCAATCATGGAAATGACTCTGAGACCCCAAAATAGAGTAGTAGTCCAAGAATCGGGCCAGAATCGGCCCAAACTATGATTGTTGATGACCGACACGTAAGCGCACCTTGGAGTTCGACAACCATAGAAATCGCTTTGGGACCCCAAAACGGTGAGTAATAGTCCATGAAACGGGCCAGAATCGGCCAAAACTGCGAGTGTTGATGACCAACACGTAAGGACACCTTGGGGTTCAACAACTATGGAAATCGCTTCGGGACCCCAAAACGGTGAGTAATAGTCCACGAAACCCGTCAGAATTGGCCAAAACTCTCAGTGTTGACGACGGACACATAAACGAACCCCGGGGTTCATCGATCGTGGAAATTGCTCTAGGTCCCCAAAACGCTGAGTGATAGTGCACAAAACGGACTAGAATCGGCCGAATATGTGAGTGTTGATCACCGACACGTAAACGCACCAAGGGTTCATCAATCATCGAAATGACTCCAAGACCCCAAAATAAAGTAATAGTCCAAGAAACGGGCCAGAATCGGCCCAAACTGTGATTGTTGATGACCGACATGTAAGCGCACCTTGGAATTCGACAACCATGGAAATCACTTTGGGACCCCAAAACGGTGAGTAATAGTCCATGAAACGGGCCAGAATCGGCCAAAACTGCGAGTGTTGATGGCCAACACGTAAGCACACCTTGGAGTTCAAAAACTATGGAAATCACTTCGGGACCCCAAAACCGTGAGTAATAGTCCACAAAACATGTCAGAATTGGCCAAAACTGTGAGTGTTGACGACAGACACATAAATGCACCCCGGGGTTCATCAATCGTGGAAATCCCTCTGGGTCTCCAAAACATTGAGTAATAGTGCACGAAACGGACACGATTCGGCCAAATATGTGAGTGTTGATGACCGACACGTAAACGCACCCTGGGGTTCGTCAATCATGGAAATGACTCTGAGACCCCAAAATAGAGTAGTAGTCCAAGAAACGGGCCAGAATCGGCCCAAACTGTGATTGTTGATGACCGACACGTAAGCGCACCTTGGAGTTCGACAACCATGGAAATCGCTTTGGGACCCCAAAACGGTGAGTAATAGTCCATGAAACGGGCCAGAATCGGCCAAAACTACGAGTGCTGATGACCAACACGTAAGGACACCTTGAGGTTCAACAACTATGGAAATCGCTTCGGGACCCCAAAACGGTGAGTAATAGTCCACGAAACCCGTCAGAATTGGCCAAAACTCTCAGTGTTGACGACGGACACATAAACGAACCCCGGGGTTCATCGATCGTGGAAATTGCTCTAGGTCCCCAAAACGCTGAGTGATAGTGCACAAAACGGACTAGAATCGGCCGAATATGTGAGTGTTGATCACCGACACGTAAACGCACCAAGGGTTCGTCAATCATCAAAATGACACCAAGACCCCAAAATAGAGTAATAGTCCAAGAAACGGGCCAGAATCGGCCCAAACTGTGATTGTTGATGACCGACATGTAAGCGCACCTTGGAATTCGACAACCATGGAAATCGCTTTGGGACCCCAAAACGGTGAGTAATAGTCCATGAAACGGGCCAGAATCGGCCAAAACTGCGAGTGTTGATGACCAACACGTAAGCACACCTTGGAGTTCAACAACTATGGAAATCACTTCGGGACCCCAAAACCGTGAGTAATAGTCCACGAAACATGTCAGAATTGGCCAAACTGTGAGTGTTGACGACAGACACATAAATGCACCCCGGGGTTCATCAATCGTGGAAATCCCTCTGGGTCTCCAAAACATTGAGTAATAGTGCACGAAACGGACACGATTCAGCCAAATATGTGAGTGTTGATGACCGACATGTAAACGCACCCTGGGGTTCGTCAATCATGGAAATGACTCTGAGACCCCAAAATAGAGTAGTAGTCCAAGAAACGGGCCAGAATCGGCCCAAACTGTGATTGTTGTTGACCGACACGTAAGCGCACCTTGGAGTTCGACAACCATGGAAATCGCTTTGGGACCCCAAAACGGTGAGTAATAGTCCATGAAACGGGCCAGAATCGGCCAAAACTGCGAGTGTTGATGACCAACACGTAAGGACAGCTTGGGGTTCAACAACTATGGAAATCACTTCGGGACCCCAAAACGGCGAGTAATAGTCCACGAAACCCGTCAGAATTGGCCAAAACTCTCAGTGTTGACGACGGACACATAAACGAACCCCGGGGTTCATCGATCGTGGAAATTGCTCTAGGTCCCCAAAACGCTGAGTGATAGTGCACAAAACGGACTAGAATCGGCCGAATATGTGAGTGTTGATCACCGAAACGTAAACGCACCAAGGGTTCGTCAATCATCGAAATGACTCCAAGACACCAAAATAGAGTAATAGTCCAAGAAACGGGCCAGAATCGGCCCAAACTGTGATTGTTGATGACCGACACGTAAGCGCACCTTGGAATTCGACAACCATGGAAATCGCTTTGGGACCCCAAAACGGTGAGTAATAGTCCATGAAACGGGCCAGAATCGGCCAAAACTGCGAGTGTTGATGACCAACACGTAAGCACACCTTGGAGTTCAACAACTATGGAAATCACTTCGGGACCCCAAAACCGTGAGTAATAGTCCACGAAACATGTCAGAATTGGCCAAAACTGTGAGTGTTGACGACAGACACATAAATGCACCCCGGGGTTCATCAATCGTGGAAATCCCTCTGGGTCTCCAAAACATTGAGTAATAGTGCACGAAACGGACACGATTCGGCCAAATATGTGAGTGTTGATGACCGACATGTAAAGCACCCTGTGGTTCGTCAATCATGGAAATGACTCTGAGACCCCAAAATAGAGTAGTAGTCCAAGAAACGGGCCAGAATCGGCCCAAACTGTGATTGTTGTTGACCGACACGTAAGCGCACCTTGGAGTTCGACAACCATGGAAATCGCTTTGGGACCCCAAAACGGTGAGTAATAGTCCATGAAACGGGCCAGAATCGGCCAAAACTGCGAGTGTTGATGACCAACACGTAAGGACAGCTTGGGGTTCAACAACTATGGAAATCACTTCGGGACCCCAAAACAGTGAGTAATAGTCCACGAAACCCGTTAGAATTGGCCAAAACTCTCAGTGTTGACGACGGACACATAAACGAACCCCGGGGTTCATCGATCGTGGAAATTGCTCTAGGTCCCCAAAACGCTGAGTGATAGTGCACAAAACGGACTAGAATCGGCCGAATATGTGAGTGTTGATCACCGAAACGTAAACGCACCAAGGGTTCGTCAATCATCGAAATGACTCCAAGACCCCAAAATAGAGTAATAGTCCAAGAAACGGGCCAGAATCGGCCCAAACTGTGATTGTTGATGACCGACATGTAAGCGCACCTTGGAATTCGACAACCATGGAAATCGCTTTGGGACCCCAAAACGGTGAGTAATAGTCCATGAAACAGGCCAGAATCGGCCAAAACTGCGAGTGTTGATGACCAACACGTAAGCACACCTTGGAGTTCAACAACTATGGAAATCACTTCGGGACCCCAAAACCGTGAGTAATAGTCCACGAAACATGTCAGAATTGGCCAAAACTGTGAGTGTTGACGACAGACACATAAATGCACCCCGGGGTTCATCAATGGTGGAAATCTCTCTGGGTCTCCAAAACATTGAGTAATAGTGCACGAAACGGACACGATTCGGCCAAATATGTGAGTGTTGATGACCGACATGTAAACGCACCCTGGGGTTCGTCAATCATGGAAATGACTCTGAGACCCCAAAATAGAGTAGTAGTCCAAGAAACGGGCCAGAATCGGCCCAAACTGTGATTGTTGTTGACCGACACATATGCACACCTTGGAGTTCGACAACCATGGAAATCGCTTTGGGACCCCAAAACGGTGAGTAATAGTCCATGAAACGGGCCAGAATCGGCCAAAACTGCGAGTGTTGATGACCAACACGTAAGGACAGCTTGGGGTTCAACAACTATGGAAATCACTTCGGGACCCCAAAACGGTGAGTAATAGTCCACGAAACCCGTCAGAATTGGCCAAAACTCTCAGTGTTGACGAAGGACACATAAACGAACCCCGGGGTTCATCGATCGTGGAAATTGCTCTAGGTCCCCAAAACGCTGAGTGATAGTGCACAAAACGGACTAGAATCGGCCGAATATGTGAGTGTTGATCACCGAAACGTAAACGCACCAAGGGTTCGTCAATCATCGAAATGACTCCAAGACCCCAAAATAGAGTAATAGTCCAAGAAACGGGCCAGAATCGGCCCAAACTGTGATTGTTGATGACCGACACGTAAGCGCACCTTGGAATTCGACAACCATGGAAATCGCTTTGGGACCCCAAAACGGTGAGTAATAGTCCATGAAACGGGCCAGAATCGGCCAAAACTGCGAGTGTTGATGACCAACACGTAAGCACACCTTGGAGTTCAACAACTATGGAAATCACTTCGGGACCCCAAAACCGTGAGTAATAGTCCACGAAACATGTCAGAATTGGCCAAAACCGTGAGTGTTGACGACAGACACATAAATGCACCCCGGGGTTCATCAATCATGGAAATCCCTCTGGGTCTCCAAAACATTGAGTAATCGTGCACGAAACGGACACGATTCGGCCAAATATGTGAGTGTTGATGACCGACACGTAAACGCACCCTGGGGTTCGTCAATCATGGAAATGACTCTGAGACCCCAAAATAGAGTAGTAGTCCAAGAAACGGGCCAGAATCGGCCCAAACTGTGATTGTTGATGACCGACACGTAAGCGCACCTTGGAGTTCGACAACCATGGAAATCGCTTAGGGACCCCAAAACGGTGAGTAATAGTCCACGAAACCCGTCAGAATTGGCCAAAACTCTCAGTGTTGACGACAGACACATAAACGAACCCCGGGGTTCATCGATCGGGGAAATTGCTCTAGGTCCCCAAAATGCTGAGTGATAGTGCACAAAACGGACTAGAATCGGCCGAATATGTGAGTGTTGATCACCGACACGTAAACGCACCAAGGGTTCGTCAATCACCGAAATGACTCCAAACCCCAAAATAGAGTAATAGTCCAAGAAACGGGCCAGAATCGGCCCAAACTGTGATTGTTGATGACCAACATGTAAGCGCACCTTGGAATTCGACAACCATGGAAATCGCTTTGGGACCCCAAAACGGTGAGTAATAGTCCATGAAACGGGCTAGAATCGGCCAAAACTGCGAGTGTTGATGACCAACACGTAAGCACACCTTGGAGTTCAACAACTATGGAAATCACTTCGGGACCCTAAAACCGTGAGTAATAGTCCACGAAACATGTCAGAATTGGCCAAAACCGTGAGTGTTGACGACAGACACATAAATGCACCCCGGGGTTCATCAATCGTGGAAATCCCTCTGGGTCTCCAAAACATTGAGTAATAGTGCACGAAACGGACACGATTCGGCCAAATATGTGAGTGTTGATGACCGACACGTAAACGCACCCTGGGGTTCGTCAATCATGGAAATGACTCCGAGACCCCAAAATAGAGTAGCAGTCCAAGAAATGGGCCAGAATCGGCCCAAACAGTGATTGTTGATGACCGACACGTAAGCGCACCTTGGAGTTCGACAACCATGGAAATCGCTTTGGGACCCCAAAACGGTGAGTAATAGTCCATGAAACGGGCCAGAATAGGCCAAAACTGCGAGTGTTGATGACCAACACGTAAGGACACCTTGGGGTTCAACAACAATGGAAATCACTTCGGGACCCCAAAACGGTGAGTAATAGTCCACGAAACCCGTCAGAATTGGCCAAAACTCTCAGTGTTGACGACGGACACATAAACGAACCCCGGGGTTCATCGATCGTGGAAATCCCTCTGGGTCTCCAAAACGTTGAGTCATAGTGCACGAAACAGACACGATTCGGCCGAATATGTGAGTGTTGATCACCGACACGTAAACGCACCAAGGGTTCGTCAATCATGGAAATGACTCTGAGACCCCAAAATAGAGTAATAGTCCAAGAAACGGGCCAGAATCGGCCCAAACAGTGATTGTTGATGACCGACACGTAAGCGCACCTTGGAGTTCGACAACCATGGAAATCGCTTTGGGACCCCAAAACGGTGAGTAATAGTCCATGAAACGGGCCAGAAT
>NW_025228844.1:0-1020 GCF_018294505.1 Triticum aestivum
GTTTTTTCCATTCAGCATGCTCCATTCAAAACCGCGTCATCAACATTCAACCCTTTTCGACATAATTTGCTATTTTTCATGCATTTACCGATTTCTTTTGAGCTAAATCGCCCTGGAATTGAAAAGCTCTATAAATGAACTCTGCAAAGGTTGAAACTTGGCATGGTATCATCATTTCACCCAAATAGCATGTGCAAAAAAGGAGAGAGGGTCACCGCAAAAACTGGATGCACTTCGTGTACCAACTGGATGATCTCCTTCGAAGTATCAGGGTTTCAGACGAAAACTCATCTGTTACACCGGCAATTCAAAATTATAATAAATTATTACAACTCCGGACGTTTTTTGCATTTATCATGCACCATTCAAAGCCACGTCATCAACTTTCAACCCTTTCTGACACAATTTGCTATTTTTCATGCATTTACTGATTTGTTTTGAGCTAAATGGCCCTGAAATTGAAAAGCTCTACTTCTGAACTCTGAAAAGGTTGAAACTTGGCATGGTATCATCATTTCACCCGCATAGCATGTGCAAAAAAGTAGAGAGTGTCACGGCAAAAACTGGATGCACATCGTGTACAAACTGGACAATGTCTTTCGAAGTATCAGGGTTTCGGACAAAAACTCATATGTTACATCAGCAATTCAAAATTTTAATAACTTATTACAACTCTGGACTTTTTTTGCATTCAGCATGCACCATTCAAAGCCACAACATCAACTTTCAAGCCTTTGTGACATAATTTGCTATTTTTAATGCATTTACTGATTTGTTTTGAGCTAAATGGACCTGCAATTGAAAAGCTCAACAAATGAACTCTGAAAAGGTTGAAACTTGGCATGGTATCATCATTTCACCCGCATAGCAAGTGCAAAAAAGTTGAAAGGGTCACGGCAAAAACAAGATGCACTTCGTGTACCAACTGGACGACCTCTTTCGAAGTATCAGGGTTTCGGACGAAAACTCATCTGTTACACCGGCAATTCAAAATTTTAATAACTTATTACAACTCCGGAC
>NW_025228844.1:1030-1611 GCF_018294505.1 Triticum aestivum
ATTTTAATAACTGATTACAACTCCGGACGTTTTTTCATTCAGCATGCTCCATTCAAAACCGCGTCATCAACATTCAAACCTTTTCGACATAATTTGCTATTTTTCATGCATTTACCGATTTCTTTTGAGCTAAATGGCCCTGGAATTGAAAAGCTCCACAAATGAACTCTGCAAAGGTTGAAACTTGGCATGGTATCATCATTTCACCCACATAGCATGTGCAAAAAAGGAGAGAGGGTCACCGCAAAAACTGGATGCACTTCGTGTACCAACTGGATGATCTCCTTCGAAGTATCAGGGTTTCAGACGAAAACTCATCTGTTACACCGGCAATTCAAAATTATAATAACTTATTACAACTCCGGACGTTTTTTGCATTTAGCATGCACCATTCAAAGCCACGTCATCAACTTTCAACCCTTTCTGACACAATTTGCTATTTTTCTTGCATTTACTGATTTGTTTTGAGCTAAATGGCCCTGAAATTGAAAAGCTCTACATCTGAACTCTGAAAAGGTTGAAACTTGGCATGGTATCATCATTTCACCCGCATAGCATGTGCAAAAAAGAAGAGAGTGTCA
>NW_025228844.1:6066-6688 GCF_018294505.1 Triticum aestivum
TGACATAATTTGCTATTTTTCATGCATTTACCGATTTCTTTTGAGCTAAATGGCCCTGGAATTGAAAAGCTCTATAAATGAACTCTGAAAAGGTTGAAACTTGGCATGGTATCATCATTTCACCCGCATAGCATGTGCAAAAAAGTAGAGACTGTCACGGCAAAAACTGGATGCACATCGTGTACAAACTGCACAATGTCTTTCGAAGTATCAGGGTTTCGGACAAAAACTCATATGTTACATCAGCAATTAAAAATTTTAATAACTTATTACAACTCTGGACTTTTTTGCATTCAGCATGCACCATTCAAAGCCACAACATCAACTTTCAAGCCTTTGTGACATAATTTACTATTTTTAATGCATTTACTGATTTGTTTTGAGCTAAATGGACCTGCAATTGAAAAGCTCTACAAATGAACTCTGAAAAGGTTGAAACTTGGCATGGTATCATCATTTCACCCGCATAGCAAGTGCAAAAAAGTTGAAAGGGTCACGGCAAAAACAAGATGCACTTCGTGTACCAACTGGACGACCTCTTTCGAAGTATCAGGGTTTCGGACGAAAACTCATCTGTTACACCGGCAATTCAAAATTTTAATAACTTATTACAACTCCGGAC
>NW_025228844.1:6698-6992 GCF_018294505.1 Triticum aestivum
TCAAAACCGCGTCATCAACTTTCAACCCTTTCCGACATAATTTGCTATTTTTCATGCATTTACTGATTTGTTTTGAGCTAAATGGCCCTGAAATTGAAAAGCTCTACAAGTGAACTATGAAAAGGTTGAAACTTGGCATGGTATCATCATTTCACCCGCATAGCATGTGCAAAAAAGGAGAGAGGGTCACCGCAAAAAGTGGATGCACTTCGTGTACCAACTGCATGATCTCCTTCGAAGTATCAGGGTTTCAGACGAAAACTCATCTGTTACACCGGCAATTCAAAATTTTAA
>NW_025228844.1:7002-7683 GCF_018294505.1 Triticum aestivum
GGCAAAAACTGGATGCACATCGTGTACAAACTGGACAATGTCTTTCGAAGTATCAGGGTTTCGGACAAAAACTCATATGTTACATCAGCAATTCAAAATTTTAATAACTTATTACAACTCTGGACTTTTTTTGCATTCAGCATGCACCATTCAAAGCCACAACATCAACTTTCAAGCCTTTGTGACATAATTTGCTATTTTTAATGCATTTACTGATTTGTTTTGAGCTAAATGGACCTGCAATTGAAAAGCTCTACAAATGAACTCTGAAAAGGTTGAAACTTGGCATGGTATCATCATTTCACCCGCATAGCAAGTGCAAAAAAGTTGAAAGGGTCACGGCAAAAACAAGATGCACTTCGTGTACCAACTGGACGACCTCTTTCGAAGTATCAGGGTTTCGGACGAAAACTCATCTGTTACACCGGCAATTCAAAATTTTAATAACTTATTACAACTCCGGACGTTTTTTCCATTCAGCATGCTCCATTCAAAACCGCGTCATCAACTTTCAACCCTTTCCGACATAATTTGCTATTTTTCATGCATTTACTGATTTGTTTTGAGCTAAATGGCCCTGAAATTGAAAAGCTCTACAAGTGAACTATGAAAAGGTTGAAACTTGGCATGGTATCATCATTTCACCCGCATAGCATGTGCAAAAAAGGAGAGAGGGTCACC
>NW_025228844.1:7693-8792 GCF_018294505.1 Triticum aestivum
TCACGGCAAAAACTAGATGCACTTCTTGTACCAACTGGACAATATCTTTCGAAGTATCAGGGTTTCTGACAAAAACTCATCTGTTACACCGGCAATTCAAAATTTTAATAACTTATTACAACTCCGGACGTTTTTTCCACTCAGCATGCTCCATTCAAAACCGCGTCATCAACTTTCAACCCTTTCCGACATAATTTGCTATTTTCATGCATTTACCGATTTGAGCTAAATGGCCCTGAAATTGAAAAGCTCTACAAATGAACTCTGAACAGGTTGAAACTTTGCATGGTATCATCATTTCACCCGCATAGCATGTGCAAAAAAGGAGATCGGGTCACCGCAAAAGTTGAAAGATCACGGCAAAAACTAGACGCACTTCTTGTACCAACTGGACAATATGTTTCGAAGTATCAGGGTTTCGGACGAAAACTCATCTTATACACCGGCAATTCAAAATTTTAATAACTTATTACAATTTCGGATGTTTTTTCCATTCAGCATGCACAATTCAAAGCCACGTCATCAACTTTCAACCCTTTCTGACATAATTTGCCATTTTTACTGGATTTACTGATTTGTTTTGAGCTAAATGGCCCTGAAATTGAAAAGCTCTACAAATGAACTCTCAAAAGGTTGAAACTTGGCATGGTATCATCATTTCACCCGCATAGCATGTGCAAAAAAGTTGAAAGGGTCATGGCAAAACTAGATGCACTTCGTGTACCAACTGGACGATCTATTTCGAAGTATCAGGGTTTCGGACGAAAACTCATCTGTTACACCGGCAATTCAAAATTTTAATAACTTATTACAACTCCGGACGTTTTTTCCATTCAGCATGCTCCATTCAAAACCGCGTCATCAACTTTCAACCCTTTCCGACATAATTTGCTATTTTTCATGCATTTACCGATTTGTTTTGAGCTAAATGGCCCTGAAATTGAAAAGCTCTACAAATGAACTCTGAACAGGTTGAAACTTGGCATGGTATCATCATTTCAACCGCATAGCATGTGCAAAAAAGGAGATCGGGTCACCGCAAAAACTGGATGCACTTCGTGTGCAATCTGGACAATCTCTTTCGAAGTATTATGGTTTC
>NW_025228844.1:12402-14057 GCF_018294505.1 Triticum aestivum
AATGGCCCTGAAATTGAAAAGCTCTACAAATGAACTCTGAAAAGGTTGAAACTTGGCATGGTATCATCATTTCATCCGCATAGCATGTGCAAAAAAGTAGAGAGGGTCATGGCAAAAACTGGATGCACTTCGTGTACAAACTGGACAATCTCTTTCGAAGTATCAGGGTTTCGGACGAAAACTCATCTGTTACACCGGTAATTCAAAATTTTAATAACTTATTACAACTCCGGACGTTTTTTGCATTCAGCATGCACAATTCAAAGCCACGTCATCAACTTTCAACCCTTTCTAACATAATTTGCTATTTTTAATGCATTTACTGATTTGTTTTGAGCTAAATGGCCCTGAAATTGAAAAGCTCTACAAATGAACTCTGAAAAGGTTGAACTTGGCATGGTATCATCATTTCACCCGCATAGCATGTGCAAAAAAGTTGAAAGGGTCACGGCAAAAACTGGATGCACTTCGTGTACCAACTGGACGATCCCTTTCGAAGTATCAGTGTTTTGGACGAAAACTCATCTGTTACACCGGCAATTCAAAATTTTAATAACTTATTACAACTCCGGATGTTTTTTCCATTCAGCATGCTCCATTCAAAACCGCGTCATCAACTTTCAACCCTTTTCGACATAATTTGCTATTTTTCATGCATTTACGGATTTCTTTTGAGCTAAATGGCCCTGGAATTGAAAAGCTCTACAAATGAACTCTGCAAAGGTTGAAACTTGGCATGGTATCATCATTTCACCCGCATAGCATGTGCAAAAAAGGAGAGAGGGTCACCGCAAAAACTGGATGCACTTCATGTGCAAACTGGACAATCTATTTCGAAGTATCAGTGTTTCAGACGAAAACTCAACTGTTACATCGGCAATTCAAAATTTTAATAACTTATTACAACTCCAGATGTTTTTTGCATTTAGCATGCACCATTCAAAGCCACAACATCAACTTTCAACCCTTTCTGACATAATTTGCTATTTTTAATGCATTTACTGATTTGTTTTGATCTAAATGGCCCTGAAACTGAAAAGCTCTACATATGAATTCTGAAAAGGTTGAAACTTGGCATGGTATCGTCATTTCACCCGCATAGCATGTGCAAAAAAGTTGAAAGATCACGGCAAAAACTAGACGCACTTGTCGTACCAACTGGACAATATGTTTCGAAGTATCAGGGTTTCGGACGAAAACTCATCTTATACACCGGCAATTCAAAATTTTAATAACTTATTACAATTTCGGACATTTTTTCCATTCAGCATGCACAATTCAAAGCCAGGTCATCAACTTTCAACCCTTTCTGACATAATTTGCTATTTTTACTAGATTTACTGATTTGTTTTGAGCTAAATGGCCCTGAAATTGAAAAGCTCTACAAATGAACTCTGAACAGGTTGAAACTTGGCATGGTATCATCATTTCACCCGCATAGCATGTGCAAAAAAGGAGATCGGGTCACCGCAAAAACTGGATGCACTTCGTGTGCAAATTGGACAATCTCTTTCGAAGTATCATGGTTTCAGACGAAAACTAATCTATTACACCGGCAATTCAAAATTTTAATAACTTATTACAACTCCGAACGTTTTTTGCATCCAGCATGCAACATTCAAAGCCACGTCATCAACTTGCAACCCTTTCTGACA
>NW_025228844.1:14187-14844 GCF_018294505.1 Triticum aestivum
ATAGCATGTGCAAAAAAGTAGAGATGGTCATGGCAAAAACTGGATGCACTTCGTGTACAAACTGGACAATCTCTTTCGAAGTATCAGGGTTTCAGACGAAAACACTTCTGTTACACCGGCAATTCAAAATTTTAATAACTTATTACAACTCCGAACGTTTTTTGCATTTAGCATGCACCATTCAAAGCCACGTCATCAACTTTCAACCCTTTCTGACATAATTTGCTATTTTTAATGCATTTACTGATTTGTTTTGAGCTAAATGGCCCTGAAATTGAAAAGCTCTACATATGAACTCTGAAAAGGTTGAAACTTGGCATGGTATCATCATTTCACCCGCATAGCATGTGCAAAAAAGTTGAAAGGATCACGGCAAAAACTAGATGCACTTCGTGTACCAACTAGACAATCTCTTTCGAAGTATCAGGGTTTCGGACGAAAACTCATCTGTTACACCGACAATTCAAAATTTTAATAACTTATTACAACTTCGGACGTTTTGTCCATTCAACATGCTCCATTCAAAACCACTTCATCAACTTTCAACCCTTTCCGACGTAATTTGCTAGTTTTCATGCATTTACCGATTTGTTTTGAGATAAATGGCCCTGAAATTGAAAAGCTCTACAAATGAACTCTGAAAAGGTTGAAACTTGG
>NW_025228844.1:17244-18717 GCF_018294505.1 Triticum aestivum
ACCGATTTCTTTTAAGCTAAATGGCCCTGGAATTGAAAAGCTCTACAAATGAACTCTGAAAAGGTTGAAACTTGGCATGGTATCATCATTTCACCCGCATAGCATGTGCAAAAAAGGAGAGAGGGTCACCGCAAAAACTGGATGCACTTCGTGTGCAAACTGGACAATCTATTTCGAAGTATCAGGGTTTCAGACGAAAACTCATCTGTTACACCGGCAATTCAAAATTTTAATAACTTATTACAACTCCGGACGTTTTTTGCATCCAACATGCAACATTCAATGCCACGTCATCAACTTTCAACCCATTCTGACATAATTTGCTATTTTTAATGCATTTACTGATTTGTTTTGAGCTAAATGGCCCTGAAATTGAAAAGCTCTACATATGAACTCTGAAAGGGTTGAAACTTGGCATGGTATCATCATTTCACCCGCATAGCATGTGCAAAAAATTTGAAAGATCATGGCAAAAACTAGATGCACTTCTTGTACCAACTGGACAA
This sequence comes from Triticum aestivum, assembly GCF_018294505.1. Lineage (NCBI taxonomy): Eukaryota > Viridiplantae > Streptophyta > Magnoliopsida > Poales > Poaceae > Triticum > Triticum aestivum. The sequence goes on from NW_025228844.1 coordinate 17,751, forward strand.
TATCTTTCGAAGTATCAGGGTTTCGGACGAAAACTCATCTTATACATCGGCAATTCAAAATTTTAATAACTTATTACAATTTCGGACGTTTTTTCCATTCAGCATGCACAATTCAAAGCCACGCCATCAACTTTCAACCCTTTCTGACATAATTTGCTATTTTTACAGGATTTACTGATTTGTTTTGAGCTAAATGGCCCTGAAGTTGAAAAGCTCTACAAATGAACTCTGAACAGGTTGAAACTTGGCATGGTATCATCATTTCACCCGCAGAGCATGTGCAAAAAAGGAGATCGGGTCACCGCAAAAACTGGATGCACTTCGTATGCAAACTGGACAATCTCTTTCGAAGTATCATGGTTTCAGACGAAAACTCATCTATTACACCGGCAATTCAAAATTTTAATAACTTACTACAACTCCGGACTTTTTTGCATCCAGCATGCAACATTCAAAGCCACGTCATCAACTTGCAACCCTTTCTGACATAATTTGCTATTTTTCATGCATTTACTGATTTGTTTTGAGCTAAATGGCCCTGAAATTGAAAAGCTCTACAAATGAACGCTGAAAAGGTTGAAACTTGGCATGGTATCATCATTTCATCCACATAGCATGTGCAAAAAAGTAGAGATGGTCATGGCAAAAACTGGATGCACTTCGTGTACAAACTGGACAATTTCTTTTGAAGTATCAGGGTTTTAGACGAAAACACATCTGTTACACCGGCAATTCAAAATTTTAATAACTTATTACAACTCCGGACGTTTTTTGCTTTCAGCATGCACAATTCAAAGCCACGTCATCAACTTTCAACCCTTTCTGACATAATTTGCCATTTTTACTGGATTTACTGATTTGTTTTGAGCTAAATGGCCCTGAAATTGAAAAGCTCTACAAATGAACTCTCAAAAGGTTGAAACTTGGCATGGTATCATCATTTCACCCGCATAGCATGTGCAAAAAA
>NW_025228844.1:19003-20813 GCF_018294505.1 Triticum aestivum
TACCAACTGGACGATCTATTTCGAAGTATCAGGGTTTCGGACGAAAACTCATCTGTTACACCGGCAATTCAAAATTTTAATAACTTATTACAACTCCGGACGTTTTTTCCATTCAGCATGCTCCATTCAAAACCGCGTCATCAACTTTCAACCCTTTCCGACATAATTTGCTATTTTTTCATGCATTTACCGATTTGTTTTGAGCTAAATGGCCCTGAAATTGAAAAGCTCTACAAATGAACTCTGAACAGGTTGAAACTTGGCATGGTATCATCATTTCACCCGCATAGCATGTGCAAAAAAGGAGATCGGGTCACCGCAAAAACTGGATGCACTTCGTGTGCAATCTGGACAATCTCTTTCGAAGTATTATGGTTTCGGACGAAAACTCATCTATTACATCGGCAATTCAAAATTTTAATAACTTATTACAACTCCGGACGTTTTTTCCATTCAGCATGCTCCATTCAAAACCGCGTCATCAACTTTCAACCCTTTCCGACATAATTTGCTATTTTTCATGCATTTACCGATTTGTTTTGAGCTAAATGGCCCTGGAATTGAAAAGCTCTACAAATGAACTCTGAAAAGGTTGAAACTTGGCATGGTATCATCATTTCACCCGCATAGCATGTGCAAAAAAGTTGAAAGATCACGGCAAAAACTAGATGCACTTCTTGTACCAACTGGACAATATCTTTCGAAGTATCAGGGTTTCTGACAAAAACTCATCTGTTACACCGGCAATTCAAAATTTTAATAACTTATTACAACTCCGGACGTTTTTTCCACTCAGCATGCTCCATTCAAAACCGCGTCATCAACTTTCAACCCTTTCCGACATAATTTGCTATTTTCATGCATTTACCGATTTGAGCTAAATGGCCCTGAAATTGAAAAGCTCTACAAATGAACTCTGAACAGGTTGAAACTTTGCATGGTATCATCATTTCACCCGCATAGCATGTGCAAAAAAGGAGATCAGGTCACCGCAAAAGTTGAAAGATCACGGCAAAAACTAGACGCACTTCTTGTACCAACTGGACAATATGTTTCGAAGTATCAGGGTTTCGGACGAAAACTCATCTTATACACCGGCAATTCAAAATTTTAATAACTTATTACAATTTCGGACGTTTTTTCCATTCAGCATGCACAATTCAAAGCCACGTCATCGACTTTCAACCCTTTCTGACATAATTTGCCATTTTTACTGGATTTACTGATTTGTTTTGAGCTAAATGGCCCTGAAATTGAAAAGCTATACAAATGAACTCTCAAAAGGTTGAAACTTGGCATGGTATCATCATTTCACCCGCATAGCATGTGCAAAAAAGTTGAAAGGGTCATGGCAAAACTAGATGCACTTCGTGTACCAACTGGACGATCTATTTCGAAGTATCAGGGTATCCGACGAAAACTCATCTGTTACACCGGCAATTCAAAATTTTAATAACTTATTACAACTCCGGACGTTTTTTCCATTCAGCATGCTCCATTCAAAACTGCGTCATCAACTTTCAACCCTTTCCGACATAATTTGCTATTTTTCATGCATTTACCGATTTGTTTTGAGCTAAATGGCCCTGAAATTGAAAAGCTCTACAAATGAACTCTGAACAGGTTGAAACTTGGCATGGTATCATCATTTCACCCGCATAGCATGTGCAAAAAAGGAGATCAGGTCACCGCAAAAACTGGATGCACTTCGTGTGCAATCTGGACAATCTCTTTCGAAGTATTATGGTTTCGGACGAAAACTCATCTATTACATCGGCAATTCAAAATTTTAATAACTTATTACAACTCC
>NW_025228844.1:21730-22238 GCF_018294505.1 Triticum aestivum
TCTACAAATGAACTCTGAAAAGGTTGAAACTTGGCATGGTATCATCATTTCACCCGCATAGCATGTGCAAAAAAGTTGAAAGATCACGGCAAAAACTAGATGCACTTCTTGTACCAACTGGACAATATCTTTCGAAGTATCAGGGTTTCTGACAAAACCTCATCTGTTACACCGGCAATTCAAAATTTTAATAACTTATTACAACTCCGGACGTTTTTTCCACTCAGCATGCTCCATTCAAAACCGCGTCATCAACTTTCAACCCTTTCCGACATAATTTGCTATTTTCATGCATTTACCGATTTGAGCTAAATGGCCCTGAAATTGAAAAGCTCTACAAATGAACTCTGAACAGGTTGAAACTTTGCATGGTATCATCATTTCACCCGCATAGCATGTGCAAAAAAGGAGATCGGGTCACCGCAAAAACTGGATCCACTTCGTGTGCAAACTGGACAATCTCTTTCGAAGTATCATGGTTTCAGACGAAAACTCATCTATTACACCG
>NW_025228844.1:22248-25724 GCF_018294505.1 Triticum aestivum
GGTCACCGCAAAAACTGGATGCACTTCGTGTGCAATCTGGACAATCTCTTTCGAAGTATTATGGTTTCGGACGAAAACTCATCTATTACATCGGCAATTCAAAATTTTAATAACTTATTACAACTCCGGACGTTTTTTCCATTCAGCATGCTCCATTCAAAACCGCGTCATCAACTTTCAACCCTTTCCGACATAATTTGCTATTTTTCATGCATTTACCGATTTGTTTTGAGCTAAATGGCCCTGGAATTGAAAAGCTCTACAAATGAACTCTGAAAAGGTTGAAACTTGGCATGGTATCATCATTTCACCCGCATAGCATGTGCAAAAAAGTTGAAAGATCACGGCAAAAACTAGATGCACTTCTTGTACCAACTGGACAATATCTTTCGAAGTATCAGGGTTTCTGACAAAACCTCATCTGTTACACCAGCAATTCAAAATTTTAATAACTTATTACAACTCCGGACGTTTTTTCCACTCAGCATGCTCCATTCAAAACCGCGTCATCAACTTTCAACCCTTTCCGACATAATTTGCTATTTTCATGCATTTACCGATTTGAGCTAAATGGCCCTGAAATTGAAAAGCTCTACAAATGAACTCTGAACAGGTTGAAACTTTGCATGGTATCATCATTTCACCCGCATAGCATGTGCAAAAAAGGAGATCGGGTCACCGCAAAAACTGGATCCACTTCGTGTGCAAACTGGACAATCTCTTTCGAAGTATCATGGTTTCAGACGAAAACTCATCTATTACACCGGCAATTCAAAATTTTAATAACTTATTACAACTACGGACTTTTTTGCATCCAGCATGCAACATTCAAAGCCACGTCATCAACTTGCAACCCTTTCTGACATAATTTGCTATTTTTCATGCATTTACTGATTTGTTTTGAGCTAAATGGCCCTGAAATTGAAAAGCTCTACAAATGAACGCTGAAAAGGTTGAAACTTGGCATGGTATCATCATTTCATCCACATAGCATGTGCAAAAAAGTAGAGATGGTCATGGCAAAAACTGGATACACTTCGTGTACAAACTGGACAATTTCTTTCGAAGTATCAGGGTTTCAGACGAAAACACATCTGTTACACCGGCAATTCAAAATTTTAATAACTTATTACAACTCCGGACGTTTTTTGCATTAGCATGCACCATTCAAAGCCACGTCATCAACTTTCAACCCTTTCTGACATAATTTGCTATTTTTAATGCATTTACTGATTTGTTTTGAGCTAAATGGCCCTGAAATTGAAAAGCTCTACATATGAACTCTGAAAAGGTTGAAACTTGGCATGGTATCCTCATTTCACCCGCATAGCATGTGCAAAAAAGTTGAAAGGATCACGGCAAAAACTAGATGCACTTCGTGTACCAACTAGACAATCTCTTTCGAAGTATCAGGGTTTCGGACGAAAACTCATCTGTTACACCGATAATTCAAAATTTTAATAACTTATTACAACTTCGGACGTTTTGTCCATTCAACATGCTCCATTCAAAACAACTTCATCAACTTTCAACCCTTTCTGACGTAATTTGCTAGTTTTCATGCATTTACCGATTTGTTTTGAGATAAATGGCCCTGAAATTGAAAAGCTCTATAAATGAACTCTGAAAAGGTTGAAACTTGGCATGGTATCATCATTTCATCCGCATAGCATGTGCAAAAAAGTAGAGAGGGTCATGGCAAAAACTGGATGCACTTCGTGTACAAAGTGGACAATCTCTTTCGAAGTATCAGGGTTTCGAACGAAAACTCATCTGCTACACCGGTAATTCAAAATTTTAATAAGTTATGACAACTCCAGACTTTTTTGCATTCAGCATGCACAATTCAAAGCCACGTCATCAACTTTCAACCCTTTGTAACATAATTTGCTATTTTTAATGCATTTACTGATTTGTTTTGAGCTAAATGGCCTGAAATTGAAAAGCTCTACAAATGAACGCTGAAAAGGTTGAACTTGGCATGGTATCATCATTTCACCCGCATAGCATGTGCAAAAAAGTTGAAAGGGTCACGGCAAAAACTGGATGCAGTTCGTGTACCAACTAGACGATCTCTTTCGAAGTATCCGGGTTTCGGACGAAAACTCATCTGTTACACCGGCAATTCAAAATTTTAAAAACTTATTACAACTCCGGACGTTTATTCCATTCAGCATGCTCCATTCAAAACCGTGTCATCAACTTTCAACCCTTTTCGACATAATTTGCTATTTCTCATGCTTTTACCGATTTCTTTTAAGCTAAATGACCCTGGAATTGAAAAGCTCTACAAATGAACTCTGAAAAGGTTGAAACTTGGCATGGTATCATCGTTTCACCCGCATAGCATGTGCAAAAAAGGAGAGAGGGTCACCGCAAAAACTAGATGCACTTCGTGTGCAAACTGGACAATCTATTTCGAAGTATGAGGGCTTCAGACGAAAACTCATCTGTTACACCGGCAATTCAAAATTTTAATAACTTATTACAACTCCGGACGTTTTTTGCATCCAACATGCAACATTCAAAGCCACGTCATCAACTTTCAACCTTTCTGACATAATTTGCTATTTTTAATGCATTTACTGATTTGTTTTGAGCTAAATGGCCCTGAAATTGAAAAGCTCTACATACGAACTCTGAAAAGGTTGAAACTTGGCATGGTATCATCATTTCACCCGCATAGCATGTGCAAAAAAGTTGAAAGATCACGGCAAAAACTAGATGCACTTCTTGTACCAACAGGACAATCTCTTTCGAAGTATCAGGGTTTCGGACGAAAACTCATCTTATATACCGGCAATTCAAAATTTATAACTTATTACAATTTCGGACGTTTTTTCCATTCAGCATGCACAATTCAAAGCCACGTCATCAACTTTCAACCCTTTCTGACATAATTTGCCATTTTTACTGGATTTACTGATTTGTTTTGAGCTAAATGGACCTGAAATTGAAAAGCTCTACAAATGAACTCTCAAAAGGTTGAAACTTGGCATGGTATCATCATTTCACCCGCATGGCATGTGCAAAAAAGTTAAAAGGGTCATGGCAAAACTAGATGCACTTCGTGTACCAACTGGACGATCTATTTCGAAGTATCAGGGTTTCGGACGAAAACTCATCTGTTACACCGGCAATTCAAAATTTTAATAACTTATTACAACTCCGAACGTTTTTTCCATTCAGCATGCTCCATTCAAAACCGCGTCATCAACTTTCAACCCTTTCCGACATAATTTGCTATTTTTCATGCATTTACCGATTTGTTTTGAGCTAAATGGCCCTGAAATTGAAAAGCTCTACAAATGAACTCTGAACAGGTTGAAACTTGGCATGGTATCATCATTTCACCCGCACAGCATGTGCAAAAAAGGAGATCGGGTCACCGCAAAAACAGGATGCACTTCGTGTGCAATCTGGACAATCTCTTTCGAAGTATTATGGTTTCGGACGAAAACTCATCTATTACATCG
>NW_025228844.1:28623-29039 GCF_018294505.1 Triticum aestivum
TTTCGAAGTATCAGGGTTTCGGACGAAACTCATCTGTTACACCGGTAATTCAAAATTTTAATAACTTATTACAACTCCGGACGTTTTTTGCATTCAGCATGCACAATTCAAAGCCACGTCATCAACTTTCAACCCTTTCTAACATAATTTGCTACTTTTAATGCATTTACTGATTTGTTTTGAGCTAAATGACGCTGAAATTGAAAAGCTCTACAAATGAACTCTGAAAAGGTTGAACTTGGCATGGTATCATCATTTCACCCGCATAGCATGTGCAAAAAAGTTGAAAGGGTCACGGCAAAAACTGGATGCACTTCGTGTACCAACTAGACGATCTCTTTCGAAGTATCCGGGTTTCGGACGAAAACTCATCTGTTACACCGGCAATTCAAAATTTTAATAACTTATTACAACTC
>NW_025228844.1:31510-34966 GCF_018294505.1 Triticum aestivum
TGACATAATTTGCAATTTTTAATGCATTTACTGATTTGTTTTGAGCTAAATGGCCCTGAAATTGAAAAGCTCTACATATGAACTCTGAAAAGGTCGAAACTTGGCATGGTATCATCATTTCACCCGCATAGCATCTGCAAAAAAGTAGAGAGTGTCACGGCAAAAACTGGATGCACATCGTGTACAAACTGGACAATCTCTTTCGAAGTATCAGGGTTTCGGACGAAAACTCATCTATTACATCGGCAATTCAAAATTTTAATAACTTATTACAACTCCGGACGTTTTTTCCATTCAGCATGCTCCATTCAAAACCGCGTCATCAACTTTCAACCCTTTCCGACATAATTTGCTATTTTTCATGCATTTACCGATTTGTTTTGAGCTAAATGGCCCTCAAATTGAAAAGCTCTACAAATGAACTCTGAACAGGTTGAAACTTGGCATGGTTTCATCATTTCACCCGCATAGCATGTGCGAAAAAGGAGATCGGGTCACCGCAAAAACTGGATGCACTTCGTGTGCAAACTGGACAATCTCTTTCGAAGTATCATGGTTTCAGACGAAAACTCATCGATTACACCGGCAATTCAAAATTTTAATAACTTATTACAACTCCGGACTTTTTTGCATCCAGCATGCAACATTCAAAGCCACGTCATCAACTTGCAACCCTTTCTGACATAATTTGCTATTTTTAATGCATTTACTGATTTGTTTTGAGCTAAATGGCCCTGAAATTGAAAAGCTCTACAAATGAACGCTGAAAAGGTTGAAACTTGGCATGGTATCATCATTTCATCCGCATAGCATGTGCAAAAAAGTAGAGAGGGTCATGGCAAAAACTGGATGCACTTCGTGTACAAACTGGACAATCTCTTTCGAAGTATAAGGGTTTCGGACGAAAACTCATCTGTTACACCGGCAATTCAAAATTTTAATAACTTATTACAACTCCGGACGTTTTTTCCATTCAGCATGCTCCATTGAAAACCGCGTCATCAACATTCAACCCTTTCCGACATAATTTGCTATTTTTCATGCATTTACCGATTTGCTTTGAGCTAAATGGCCATGAAATTGAAAAGCTCTACAAATGAACTCTGAACAGGTTGAAACTTGGCATGGTATCATCATTTCACCCGCATAGCATGTGCAAAAAAGGAGATCGGGTCACCACAAAAACTGGATGCACTTCGTGTGCAAACTGGACAATCTCTTTCGAAGTATCATGGTTTCAGACGAAAACTCATCTATTACACCGGCAATTCAAAATTTTAATAACTTATTACAACTCCAGACTTTTTTGCATCCAGCATGCAACATTCAAAGCCACGTCATCAACTTGCAACCCTTTCTGACATAATTTGCTATTTTTCATGCATTTACTGATTTGTTTTGAGCTAAATGGCCCTGAAATTGAAAAGCTCTACAAATGAACGCTGAAAAGGTTGAAACTTGGCATGGTATCATCATTTCATCCGCATAGCATGTGCAAAAAAGTAGAGATGGTCATGGCAAAAACTGGATGCACTTCGTGTACAAACTGGACAATTTCTTTTGAAGTATCAGGGTTTCAGACGAAAACACATCTGTTACACCGGCAATTCAAAATTTTAATAACTTATTACAACTCCGGACGTTTTTTGCATTTAGCATGCACCATTCAAAGCCCCGTCATCAACTTTCAACCCTTTATGACATAATTTGCAATTTTTAATGCATTTACTGATTTGTTTTGAGCTAAATGGCCCTGAAATTGAAAAGCTCTACATATGAACTCTGAAAAGGTCGAAACTTGGCATGGTATCATCATTTCACCCGCATAGCATCTGCAAAAAAGTAGAGAGTGTCACGGCAAAAACTGGATGCACATCGTGTACAAACTGGACAATCTCTTTCGAAGTATCAGGGTTTCGGACGAAAACTCATCTATTACATCGGCAATTCGAAATTTTAATAACTTATTACAACTCCGGACGTTTTTTCCATTCAGCATGCTCCATTCAAAACCGCGTCATCAACTTTCAACCCTTTCCGACATAATTTGCTATTTTCATGCATTTACCGATTTGAGCTAAATGGCCCTGAAATTGAAAAGCTCTACAAATGAACTCTGAACAGGTTGAAACTTTGCATGGTATCATCATTTCACCCGCATAGCATGTGCAAAAAAGGAGATCGGGTCACCGCAAAAGTTGAAAGATCACGGCAAAAACTAGACGCACTTCTTGTACCAACTGGACAATATGTTTCGAAGTATCAGGGTTTCGGACGAAACTCATCTGTTACACCGGTAATTCAAAATTTTAATAACTTATTACAACTCCGGACGTTTTTTGCATTCAGCATGCACAATTCAAAGCCACGTCATCAACTTTCAACCCTTTCTAACATAATTTGCTACTTTTAATGCATTTACTGATTTGTTTTGAGCTAAATGACGCTGAAATTGAAAAGCTCTACAAATGAACTCTGAAAAGGTTGAACTTGGCATGGTATCATCATTTCACCCGCATAGCATGTGCAAAAAAGTTGAAAGGGTCACGGCAAAAACTGGATGCACTTCGTGTACCAACTAGACGATCTCTTTCGAAGTATCCGGGTTTCGGACGAAAACTCATCTGTTACACCGGCAATTCAAAATTTTAATAACTTATTACAACTCTGGACGTTTATTCCATTCAGCATGCTCCATTCAAAACCGCGTCATCAACTTTCAACCGTTTTCGTCATAATTTGCTATTTTTCATGCATTTACCGATTTCTTTTAAGCTAAATGACCCTGGAATTAAAAAGCTCTACAAATGAACTCTGAAAAGGTTGAAACTTGGAATGGTATCATCATTTCACCCGCATAGCATGTGCAAAAAAGGAGAGAGGGTCACCGCAAAAACTGGATGCACTTCGTGTGCAAACTGGACAATCTATTTCGAAGTATCAGGGTTTCGGACGAAAACTCATCCGTTACACCGGCAATTCAAAATTTTAATAACTTATTACAACTCCGGACGTTTTTTCCATTCAGCATGCTCCATTGAAAACCGCGTCATCAACATTCAACCCTTTCCGACATAATTTGCTATTTTTCATGCATTTACCGATTTGCTTTGAGCTAAATGGCCATGAAATTGAAAAGCTCTACAAATGAACTCTGGACAGGTTGAAACTTGGCATGGTATCATCATTTCACCCGCATAGCATGTGCAAAAAAGGAGATCGGGTCACCACAAAAACTGGATGCACTTCGTGTGCAAACTGGACAATCTCTTTCGAAGTATCATGGTTTCAGACGAAAACTCATCTATTACACCGGCAATTCAAAATTTTAATAACTTATTACAACTCCAGACTTTTTTGCATCCAGCATGCAACATTCAAAGCCACGTCATCAACTTGCAACCCTTTCTGACATAATTTGCTATTTTTCATGCATTTACTGATTTGTTTTGAGCT
>NW_025228845.1:0-1295 GCF_018294505.1 Triticum aestivum
AAAAGTTGAGAGGGTTACGGCAAAAACTGGATGCACTTCGTGTACAAAACGGACAATCTCTTTCGAAGTATCAGGGTTTCGGACGAAAACTCATCTGTTACAAAGGGATTTCATTATTTTGAACTTATTTGAACTCCAGATTCCTTGTGTATTCAAAATGCTCCATTCAAAGCCACATCAGTAATTTTCAACCCTTTCTGACTTCATTTGTTCTTTTTCACGCATTCACTCATATTTTTGAACTAAATAACCATGAAATTGAAAACCACTACAAATGTTCTCTGAAAAGGTTGAAACTTGGCATGGTATCATCATTTCACCCACATAGCATGTGCTAAAAAGTTGAGAGGGTTATGGCAAAAACTGGATGCACTTCGTGTACAAAACTGACAATCTCTTTCGATGTATGAGTGTTTCGGACGAAAACTCATCTGTTACAAAGGGATTTCATTATTTCGAACTTATTTGAACTCCAGACTCTTTGTGTCTTCAATGCACCATTCAAAGCCACATCAGCAATTTTCAACCCTTTTTGACTACATTTGGTCTTTTTCGGGCATTCACTCACATTTTTGAGCTAAATGACCATGAAATTGGAAAGCACTACAAATGATCTCTGAAAAGGTTGAAAGTAGGCATGGTATCATCATTTCACCCACATAGCATGTGCTAAAAAGTTGAGAGGGTTACGGCAAAAACTGGATGCACTTCGTGTACAAAACGGACAATATCTTTCGAGGTATCAGGGTTTCGGACGAAAACTCATCCGTTACAAAGGGATTTCATTATTTTGAACCTATTTGAACTCCAGACTCTTTGTGTGTTCAAAATGCAGCATTCAAAGCCACATCAGCAATTTGCAACCCTTTCTGACTTGATTTCTTCTTTTTCACGCATTCACTCATATTTTTGAACTAAATGACCATGAATTAGAAAACCTCTACAAATGATCTCTCAAAAGGTTGAAAGTTGGCATGGTTTCATTATTTCACCCACATAGCATGTGCTAAAAAGTCGAGAGGGTTACGGCAAAAACTGCATGCACTTCATGTACATAACGGACAATCTCTTTCAAAGTATGAGGGTTTCGGACGAAAACTCATCTGTTACAAAGGGATTTCATTATTTTAAACTTATTTGCACTCGAGACTCTTTGTGTGTTCAAAATGCACCATTCAAAGCCACATCAGCAATTTTCAACCCTTTCAGGCATTCACTCATATTTTTTGAGCTAAATGACCATGAAATTGAAAAGCACTACAAATGATCCCTGAAAAGGTTGAAAGTTGGCATGG
>NW_025228845.1:1694-3274 GCF_018294505.1 Triticum aestivum
CTATTTGTGTGTTCAATGCACCATTCAAAGCCACATCAGCAATTTTCAACCCTTTTTGACTACATTTGGTCTTTCTCGGGCATTCACTCACATTTTTGAGCTAAATGACCATGAAATTGGAAAGCACTACAAATGATCTCTGAAAAGGTTGAAAGTAGGCATGGTATCATCATTTCACCCACATAGCATGTGCTAAAAAGTTGAGAGGGTTACGGCAAAAACTGGATGCACTTCGTGTACAAAACGGACAATCTCTTTCGAGGTATCAGGGTTTCGGACGAAAACTCATCCGTTACAAAGGGATATCATTATTTTGAACCTATTTGAACTCCAGACTCTTTGTGTGTTCAAAATGCAGCATTCAAAGCCACATCAGCAATTTGCAACCCTTTCTGACTTGATTTCTTCTTTTTCACGCATTCACTCATATTTTTCAACTAAATGACCATGAAATAGAAAACCACTACAAATGATCTCTGAAAAGGTTGAAAGTTGGCATGGTTTCATTATTTCACCCACATAGCATGTGCTAAAAAGTCGAGAGGGTTACGGCAAAAACTGCATGCACTTCGTGTACATAACGGACAATCTCTTTCAAAGTATGAGGGTTTCGGACGAAAACTCATCTTTTACAAAGGGATTTCATTATTTTAAACTTATTTGAACTCGAGACTCTTTGTGTGTTCAAAATGCACCATTCAAAGCCACATCAGCAATTTTCAACCCTTTCAGGCATTCACTCATATTTTTTGAGCTAAATGACCATGAAATTGAAAAGCACTACAAATGATCCCTGAAAAGGTTGAAAGTTGGCATGGTATCATCATTTCACCCACATAGCATGTGCTAAAAAGTTGAGAGGGTTACGGCAAAAACTGGATGCACTTCGTCTACAAAATGGACAATCTCTTTCGAAGTATCAGGGTTTCGGACGAAAACTCATCTGTTACAAAGGGATTTCATTTTTTTGAACTTATTTGAACTCCAGACTCTTTGTGTGTTCAAAATGCACCATTCAAAGCCACATCAGCAATTTTGAACCCTTTCTGACTTCATTTGTTCTTTTTAGGCATTCACTCATATTTTTGAGCTAAATGGCCATGAAATTGAAAAGCATTACAAATAATCTCTGAAAGGTTGAAAGTTGGCATGGTATCATAATTTCACCCACATAGCATGTGCTAAAAGGTTGAGAGGGTTACGGCAAAAACTGGATGCACTTCGTGTACAAAACGGACAATCTCTTTCGAAGTCTCAGGGTTTTGGACGAAAAGTCATCTGTTACAAAGGGATTTTATTATTTTCATCTTATTTGAACTCCAGACTCTTTGTGTGTTCAAAATGCACCATTCAAAGCAACATCAGCAATTTTCAACCCTTTCTGACTTCATTTGTTCTTTTTCAGGCATTCACTCATATTTTTTAGCTAAATGACCATGAAATTGAAAACCACTACAAATGTTCTTTGAAAAGGTTGAAAGTTGGCATGGTATCATCATTTCACCCACATAGCATGTGCTAAAAAGTTGAGAGGGTTATGCCAAAAACTGGATGCACTTCGTGTACAAAACGGACAATCT
>NW_025228845.1:3284-3708 GCF_018294505.1 Triticum aestivum
CCTGAAAAGGTTTAAAGTTGGCATGGTATCATCATTTCACCCACATAGCGTGTGCTGAAAAGTTGAGAGGGTTACGGCAAAAACTGGATGCACTTCGTCTACAAAACGGACAATCTCTTTCGAAGTATCAGGGTTTCGGACGAAAACTCATCTGTTACAAAGGGATTTCATTTTTTTGAACTTATTTCAACCCCAGACTCTTTGTGTGTTCAAAATGCACCATTCAAAGCCACATCAGCAATTTTCAACCCTTTCTGACTTCATTTGTTCTTTTTCAGGCATTCACTCATATTTTTGAACTAAATGACCATGAAATTGAAAACCACTACAAATGTTCTTTGAAAAGGTTGAAAGTTGGCATGGTATCATCATTTCACCCACATAGCATGTGCTAAAAAGTTGAGAGGGTTACGGCAAAAACTGG
>NW_025228845.1:3718-4470 GCF_018294505.1 Triticum aestivum
GAACTTATTTGAACTACAGACTCTTTGTGTGTTCAAAATTTACCATTCAAAGCCACATCAGCAATTTTCAACCCTTTCAGGCATTCACTCATATTTTTGAGCTAAATGACCATGAAATTGAAAAGCACTACAAATGATCTATGAAAAGGTTGAAAGTTGGCATGGTATCATCATTTCACCCACATAGCATGTGCTGAAAAGTTGAGAGGGTTACGGCAAAAACTGGATGCACTTCGTGTACAAAACGGACAATCTCTTTCGAAGTAACAGGGTTTCGGACGAAAACTCATCTGTTACAAAGGGATTTCATTATTTTGAACTTATTTGAACTCCAGATTCCTTGTGTATTGAAAATGCTCCATTCAAAGCCACATCAGTAATTTTCAACCCTTTCTGACTTCATTTGTTCTTTTTCACGCATTCACTCATATTTTTGAACTAAATAACCATGAAATTGAAAACCACTACAAATGTTCTCTAAATAGGTTGAAACTTGGCATGGTATCATCATTTCACCCACATAGCATGTGCTAAAAAGTTGAGAGGGTTACGGCAAAAACTGGATGCACTTCGTGTACAAAACTGACAATCTCTTTCGATGTATGAGGGTTTCGGACGAAAACTCATCTGTTACAAAGGGATTTCATTATTTCGAACTTCTTTGAACTCCAGACTCTTTGTGTGTTCAATGCACCATTCAAAGCCACATCAGCAATTTTCAACCCTTTTTGACTACATTTGGTCTTTTTCGG
>NW_025228845.1:4480-5073 GCF_018294505.1 Triticum aestivum
AACCTATTTGAACTCCAGACTCTTTGTGTGTTCAAAATGCAGCATTCAAAGCCACATCAGCAATTTGCAACCCTTTCTGACTTGATTTCTTCTTTTTCGCGCATTCACTCATATTTTTGAACTAAATGACCATGAAATAGAAAACCACTACAAATGATCTTTGAAAAGGTTGAAAGTTGGCATGGTTTCACTATTTCACCCACATAGCATGTGCTAAAAAGTCGAGAGGGTTACGGCAAAAACTGCATGCACTTCGTGTACATAACGGACAATCTCTTTCAAAGTATGAGGGTTTCGGACGAAAACTCATCTGTTACAAAGGGATTTCATTATTTTAAACTTATTTGAACTCGAGACTCTTTGTGTGTTCAAAATGCACCATTCAAAGCCACATCAGCAATTTTCAACCCTTTCAGGCATTCACTCATATTTTTTGAGCTAAATGACCATGAAATTGAAAAGCACTACCAATGATCCCTGAAAAGGTTGAAAGTTGGCATGGTATCATCATTTCACCCACATAGCATGTGCTAAAAAGTTGAGAGGGTTACGGCAAAAACTGGATGCACTTCGTCTACAAAATGGACAATCTC
>NW_025228845.1:5083-5976 GCF_018294505.1 Triticum aestivum
GATGCACTTCGTGTACAAAACGGACAATCTCTTTCGAAGTATCAGGGTTTCGGACGAAAACTCATCTGTTACAAAGGGATTTCATTATTTTGAACTTATTTGAACTCCAGACTCTTTGTGTATTCAAAATGCTCCATTCAAAGCCACATCAGCAATTTTCAACCCTTTCTGACTTCATTTGTTCTTTTTCATGCATTCACTTATATTTTTGAACTAAATGACCATGAAATTGAAAACCACTACAAATGATCTCTGAAAAGGTTGAAAGTTGGATGGGTATCATCATTTCACCCGCATGGCATGTGCTAAAAAGTCGAGAGGGTTACGGCAAAAACTGGATGCACTTCGTGTACAAAACGAACATTCTCTTTCAAAGTATGAGGGTTTCAGACGAAAACTCATCTGTTACAAAAGGATTTCATTATTTTGAACTTATTTGAACTCCAGACTATTTGTGTGTTCAAAATGCACCATTCAAAGCCACATCGGCAATTTTCAACCCTTTCTGACTTCATTTCTTCTTTTTCAGGCATTCAATCATATTTTTGAGCTAAATGACCATGAAATTGAAAAGCACTACAAATGATCTATGAAAAGGTTGAAAGTTGGCATGGTATCATCAATTCACCCACATAGCATGTGCTGAAAAGTTGAGAGGGTTACGGCAAAAACTGGATGCACTTCGTGTACAAAACGGACAATCTCTTTCGAACTATCAGGGTTTCGGACGAAAACTCATCTGTTACAAAGGGATTTCATTATTTTGAACTCATTTGAACTCCAGACTCTTTGTGAGTTCAAAATGCACCATTCAAAGCCACATAAGCAATTTTCAACCTTTCTAATTTCATTTGTTCTTTTTTAGGCATTCACTCATATTTTTGAGCTAAATG
>NW_025228845.1:6064-7167 GCF_018294505.1 Triticum aestivum
CATGTGCTAAAAAGTTGAGAGGGTTACGGCTAAAACTGGATGCACTTCGTGTACAAAACTGAAAATCTATTTCGAGGTATCAGGGTTTCGGATGAAAACTCATCTGTTACAAAGGGATTTCATTATTTAGAACTTATTTGAAGTCCAAACTCTTTGTGTGTTCAAAATGCACCATTCAAAGCCACATCAGCAATTTTCAACCCTTTCTGACTTCATTTGGTCTTTTTCGGGCATTCACTCATATTTTTGAGCTAAATGACCATGAAATTGAAAAGCACTACAAATGTTCTTTGAAAAGGTTGAAAGTTGGCATGGTATCATCATTATTCCCACATAGCATGTGCCAAAATGTTGAGAGCGTTACGGCAAAAACTGGATGCACTTCGTGTACAAAACGGACAATCTCTTTCGAAGTATCAGGGTTTCGGACGAAAACTCATCTCTTACAAAGGGATTTCATTATTTAGAACTTATTTCAACTCCAGACTCTTTGTGTGTTCAAAATGCACCATTCAAAGCCACATCGGCAATTTTCAACCCTTTTTGACTTCATTTGTTGTTTTTCATGCATTCACTAATATTTTTGAACTAAATGACCATGAAATTGAAAACCACTACAAATGATCTCTTAAAAGGTTGAAAGCTGGCATGGTATCATCATTTCACCCACATAGCATGTGCTAAAAAGTTGAGAGGGTTACGGCAAAAACTGGATGAACTTCGTGTACAAAACTGACAATCTCTTTCGATGTATGAGGGTTTCGGACGAAAACTCATCTGTTACAAAGGGATTTCATTATTTTGAACTTATTTGAACTCCAGACTCTTTGTGTGTTCAAAATGCACCATTCAAAGCCACATCAGCAATTTTCAACCCTTTTTGACTACATTTGGTCTTTTTCGGGCATTCACTCATATTTTTGAGCTAAATGACCATCAAATTGAAAAGCACTACAAATGATCTCTGAAAAGGTTGAAAGTTGGCATGGTATCATCATTTCACCCACATAGCATGTGCTAAAAAGTTGAGAGGGTTACGGCAAAAACTGGATGCACTTCGTGTACAAAACGGACAATCTCTTTCGAGGTATCAGGGTTTCGGA
>NW_025228845.1:7177-9513 GCF_018294505.1 Triticum aestivum
GAAAACTCATCTGTTACAAAGGGATTTCATTATTTTGAACCCATTTGAACTCCAGACTCTTTGTGTGTTCAAAATGCACGATTCAAAGCCACATCAACTATTTGCAACCCTTTCTGACTTCATTTCTTCTTTTTCACGCATTCACTCATATTTTTGAACTAAATTACCATGAAATAGAAAACCACTACAAATGATTTCTAAAAAGGTTGAAAGTTGGCATGGTATCATTATTTCACCCACATAGCATGTGCTAAAAAGTCAAGAGGGTTACGGCAAAAACTGCATGCACTTCGTGTACAAAACGGACAATCTCTTTCAAAGTATGAGGGTTTCGGACGAAAACTCATCAGTTACAAAGGGATTTCATTAGTTTAAACTTATTTGAACTCGAGACTCTTTGTGTGTTCAAAATGCACCATTCAAAGCCACATCAGCAATTTTCAACCCTTTCAGGCATTCACTCATATTTTTGAGCTAAATGACCATGAAATTGAAAAGCACTACAAATGATCTATGAAAAGGTTGAAAGTTGGCATGGTATCATCATTTCACCCACATAGCATGTGCTGAAAAGTTGAGAGGGTTACGGCAAAAACTGGATGCACTTCGTGTACAAAACGGACAATCTCTTTCGAACTATCAGGGTTTCGGACGAAAACTCATCTGTTACAAAGGGATTTCATTATTTTGAACTCATTTGAACTCCAGACTCTTTGTGTGTTCAAAATGCACCATTCAAAGCCACATAAGCAATTTTCAACCTTTCTAATTTCATTTGTTCTTTTTTAGGCATTCACTCATATGTTTTAGCTAAATGACCATGAAATTGAAAAGCACTACAAATGATCTCTGAAAAGGTTGAAAGTTGGCATGGTATCATCATTTCACCCACATAGCATGTGCTAAAAAGTTGAGAGGGTTACGGCTAAAACTGGATGCACTTCGTGTACAAAACTGAAAATCTATTTCGACGTATCAGGGTTTCGGATGAAAACTCATCTGTTACAAAGGGATTTCATTATTTTGAACTTATTTGAACTCCAGACTCTTTGTGTGTTCAAGATGCACCATTCAAAGCCACATCAGCAATTTTCAACCCTTTCTGACTTCTTTTGGTCTTTTTCGGGCATTCACTCACATTTTTGAGCTAAATAACCATGAAATTGAAAAGCTCTACAAATGATCTCTGAAAAGGTTGAAAGTTGGCATGGTATCATCATTTCACGCACATAGCATGTGCTAAAAAGTTGAGAGGGTTACGGCAAAAACTGGATGCACTTCGTGTACAAAACGGACTATCTCTTTCGAAGTATCAGGGTTTGGGACGAAAACTCATCTGTTACAAAGGGATTTCATTATTTAGAACTTATTTGAAGTCCAAACTCTTTGTGTGTTCAAAATGCACCATTCAAAGCCACATCAGCAATTCTCAACCCTTTCTGACTTGATTTGGTCTTTTTCGGGCATTCACTCATATTTTTGAGCTAAATGACCATGAAATTGAAAAGCACTACAAACGATCTTTGAAAAGGTTGAAAGTTGGCATGGTATCATCATTTCACCCACATAGCATGTGCCAAAATGTTGAGAGGGTTACGGCAAAAACTGGATGCACTTCGTGTACAAAACGGACAATCTCTTTCGAAGTATCAGGGTTTCGGACGAAAACTCATCTGTTACAAAGGGATTTCATTATTTAGAACTTATTTCAACTCCAGACTCTTTGTGTGTTCAAAATGAACCATTCAAAGCCACATCGGCAATTTTCAACCCTTTCTGACTTCATTTGTTGTTTTTCATGCATTCACTCATATTTTTGAACTAAATGACCATGAAATTGAAAACCACTACAAATGATCTCTTAAAAGGTTGAAAGCTGGCATGGTATCATCATTTCACCCACATAGCATGTCCTAAAAAGTTGAGAGGGTTACGGCAAAAACTGGATGCACTTCGTGTACAAAACTGACAATCTCTTTCGAGGTATCAGGGTTTCGGACGAAAACTCATCTGTTACAAAGGGATTTCATTATTTTGAACTTATTTGAACTCCAGACTCTTTGTGTGTTCAAAATGCACCATTCAAAGCCACATCAGCAATTTTCAACCCTTTTTGACTACATTTGGTCTTTTTCGGGCATTCACTCATATTTTTGAGCTAAATGACCATCAAATTGAAAAGCACTACAAATGATCTCTGAAAAGGTTGAAAGTTGGCATGGTATCATCATTTCACCCACATAGCATGTGCTAAAAAGTTGAGAGGGTTACGGCAAAAACTGGATGCACTTCGTGTACAAAACGGACAATCTCTTTCGAGGTATCAGGGTTTCGGA
>NW_025228845.1:9523-10687 GCF_018294505.1 Triticum aestivum
ACCTATTTGAACTCCAGACTCTTTGTGTGTTCAAAATGCACCATTCAAAGCCACATCAATTATTTGCAACCCTTTCTGACTTCATTTCTTCTTTTTCACGCATTCACTCATATTTTTGAACTAAATGACCATGAAATAGAAAACCACTACAAATGATTTCTGAAAAGGTTGAAAGTTGGCATGGTATCATTATTTCACCCACATAGCATGTGCTAAAAAGTCGAGAGGGTTACGGCAAAAACTGCGTGCACTTCGTGTACAAAACGGACAATCTCTTTCAAAGTATGAGGGTTTCGGACGAAAACTCATCTGTTACAAAGGGATTTCATTAGTTTAAACTTATTTGAACTCGAGACTCTTTGTGTGTTCAAAATGCACCATTCAAAGCCACATCAGCAATTTTCAACCCTTTCAGGCATTCACTCATATTTTTGAGCTAAATGACCATGAAATTGAAAAGCACTACAAATGATCCCTGAATAGGTTGAAAGTTGGCATGGTATCATCATTTCACCCACATAGCATGTGCTGAAAAGTTGAGAGGGTTACGGCAAAAACTGGATGCACTTCGTCTACAAAACGGACAATCTCTTTCGAAGTAGCAGGGTTTCGGACGAAAACTCATCTGTTACAAAGGGATTTCATTATTTTGAACTTATTTGAACTCCAGACTCCTTGTGTATTCAAAATGCTCCATTCAAAGCCACATCAGTAATTTTCAACCCTTTCTGACTTCATTTGTTCTTTTTCATGCTTTCACTCATATTTTTGAACTAAATGACCATGAAATTGAAAACCACTACAAATGTTCTCTGAAAAGGTTGAAAGTTGGCATTGTATCATCATTTCACCCACATAGCATGTGCTAAAAAGTTGAGAGGGTTACGGCAAAAACTGGATGCACTTCGTCTACAAAACTGACAATCTCTTTCGATGTATGAGGGTTTCGGACGAAAACTCATCTGTTACAAAGGGATTTCATTATTTTGAACTTATTTGAACTCCAGACTCTTTGTGTGTTCAAAATGCACCATTCAAAGCCACATCAGCAATTTTCAACCCTTTTTGACTTCATTTATTCTTTTTGAGGCATTCACTCATATTTTTGAGCTAAATGACCATCAAATTGTAAAACACTACAAATGATCTCTGAAAAGGTTGAAA
>NW_025228845.1:10697-11490 GCF_018294505.1 Triticum aestivum
ACAAAGGGATTTCATTATTTTGAACTTATTTGAACTCCAGACTCTTTGTGTGTTCAAAATGCACCATTCAAAGCCACATCAGCAATTTTCAACCCTTTTTGACTACATTTGGTCTTTTTCGGGCATTCACTCATATTTTTGAGCTAAATGACCATGAAATTGGAAAGCACTACAAATGATCTCTGAAAAGGTTGAAAGTAGGCACGTATCATCATTTCACCCACATAGCATGTGCTAAAAAGTTGAGAGGGTTACGGCAAAAACTGCATGCACTTCGTGTACAAAACGGACAATCTCTTTCGAGGTATCAGGGTTTCGGACGAAAACTCATCCGTTACAAAGGGATTTCATTATTTTGAACCTATTTGAACTCCAGACTCTTTGTGTGTTCAAAATGCAGCATTCAAAGACACATCAGCAATTTGCAACCCTTTCTGACTTGATTTCTTCTTTTTCACGCATTCACTCATATTTTTGAACTAAATGACCATGAAATAGAAAACCACTACAAATGATCTCTGAAAAGGTTGAAAGTTGGCATGGTTTCATTATTTCACCCACATAGCATGTGCTAAAAAGTCGAGAGGGTTACGGCAAAAACTGCATGCACTTCGTGTACATAACGGACAATCTCTTTCAAAGTATGAGGGTTTCGGACAAAAACTCATCTGTAACAAAGGGATTTCATTATTTTAAACTTATTTGAACTCGAGACTCTTTGTGTGTTCAAAATGCACCATTCAAAGCCACATCAGCAATTTTCCACCCTTTCAGGCATTCACTCATATTTTTT
>NW_025228845.1:11500-12202 GCF_018294505.1 Triticum aestivum
ACTTATTTGAACTCCAGACTCTTTGTGTGTTCAAAATGCACCATTCAAAGCCACATCAGCAATTTTCAACCCTTTCTGACTTCATTTGTTCGTTTTCAGGCATTCACTCATATTTTTTAGCTAAATGACCATGAAATTGAAAACCACTACAAATGTTCTCTGAAAAGGTTGAAAGTTGGCATGGTATCATCATTTCACCCACATAGCATGTGCTAAAAAGTTGAGAGGGTTACGCCAAAAACTGGATGCACTTCGTGTACAAAACGGATAATCTCTTTCGAAGTATCAGGGTTTCGGACGAAAACTCATCTGTTACAAAGGGATTTCATTATTTTGAACTTATTTGAACTCCAAACTCTTTGTGTATTCAAAATGCTCCATTCAAAGCCACATCAGCAATTTTCAACCTTTCTGACTTCATTTGTTCTTTTTCACGCATTCACTCATATTTTTGAACTAAATGACCATGAAATTGAAAACCACTACAAATGATCTCTGCAAAGGATGAAAGTTGGATGGGTATCATTATTTCACCCACATGGCATGTGCTAAAAAGTCGAGAGGGTTACGGCAAAAACTGGATGCACTTCGTGTACGAAACGGACAATCTCTTTCAAAGTATGAGGGTTTCAGACGAAAACTCATCTGTTACAAAAGGATTTCATTATTTTGAACTTATTTGAACTCCAGACTCTTTGTGTG
>NW_025228845.1:12212-14137 GCF_018294505.1 Triticum aestivum
AGGGATTTCATTATTTTGAACTTATTTTAACTCCAAACTCTTTGTGTATTCAAAATGCTCCATTCAAAGCCACATCAGCAATTTTCAACCTTTCTGACTTCATTTGTTCTTTTTCACGCATTCACTCATATTTTTGAACTAAATGACCATGAAATTGAAAACCACTACAAATGATCTCTGCAAAGGATGAAACTTGGATGGGTATCATTATTTCACCCACATGGCATGTGCTAAAAAGTCGAGAGGGTTACGGCAAAAACTGGATGCACTTCGTGTACGAAACGGACAATCTCTTTCAAAGTATGAGGGTTTCAGACGAAAACTCATCTGTTACAAAAGGATTTCATTATTTTGAACTTATTTGAACTCCAGACTCTTTGTGTGTTCAAAATGCACCATTCAAAGCCACATCGGCAATTTTCAACCCTTTCTCACTTCATTTGTTCTTTTTCAGGCATTCAATCATATTTTTGAGCTAAATGACCATGAAATTGAAAAGCACTACAAATGATCTATGAAAAGGTTGAAAGTTGACATGGTATCATCAATTCACCCACATAGCATGTGCAGAAAAGTTGAGAGGGTTACGGCAAAAACTGGATGCACTTCGTGTACAAAACGGACAATCTCTTTCGAACTATCAGGGTTTCGGACGAAAACTCATCTGTTACAAAGGGATTTCGTTATTTTTGAACTCATTTGAACTTCAGACTCATTGTGTGTTCAAAATGCACCATTCAAAGCCACAAAAGCAATTTTCAACCCTTTCTGATTTCATTTGTTCTTTTTAGGCATTCACTCATATTTTTGAGCTAAATGACCATGAAATTGAAAATAACTACAAATGATCTCTTAAAAGGTTAAAAGTTGGCATGGTATCATCATTTCACCCACATAGCATGTGCTAAAAAGTTGAGAGGGTTACCGTAAAAACTAGATGCACTTCGTGTACAAAACGGACAATCTCTTTCGAAGTACCAGGGTTTCGGACGCATACTCATCTGTTACAAAGGGATTTCATTTTTTTGAACTTATTTGAACTCCAGACTCTTTGTGTGTTCAAAATGCAGCATTCAAAGCTACATCAGCAATTTTCAACCCTTTCTAACTTCATTTGTTCTTTTTCATGCATTCGCTCATATTTTTTAGCTAAATGACCATGACATTGAAAAGCACTACAAATGATCTTTGAAAAGGTTGAAAGTTGGCATGGTATCATCATTTCACCTACATAGCACGTCCTAAATGTTGAGAGGGTTACGGAAAAAACTGGATGCACTTCGTGTACAAAACGGACAATCTCTTTCGAAGTATGAGGGTTTTGGACGAAAACTCATCTGTTACAAAGGGATTTCATTATTTTGAACTGATTTGAATTCCAGACTCTTTGTGTGTTCAAAATGCACCATTCAAAGCCACATCAGCAATTTTGAACCCTTTCTGACTTCATTTGTTCTTTTTAGGCATTCACTCATATTTTTGAGCTAAATGGCCATGAAATTGAAAAGCATTACAAATAATCTCTGAAAGGTTGAAAGTTGGCATGGTATCATCATTTCACCCACATAGCATGTGCTAAAAGGTTGAGAGGGTTACGGCAAAAACTGGATGCACTTCGTGTACAAAACGGACAATCTCTTTCGAAGTCTCAGGGTTTTGGACGAAAAGTCATCTGTTACAAAGGGATTTTATTATTTTCATCTTATTTGAACTCCAGACTCTTTGTGTGTTCAGAATGCACTATTCAAAGGCACATCAGTAATTTTCAACCCTGACTTCATTTGTTCTTTTTCAGGCATTCACTCCTGTTTTTGAGCTAAATGACCATGAAATTGAAAAGCACTACAAATGATCCCTGAAAAGGATGAAAGTTGGCATGGTATCATCATTTCACCCACATAGCATGTGCTAAAAAGTTCAGAGGG
>NW_025228845.1:14248-18640 GCF_018294505.1 Triticum aestivum
TACAAAACGGACAATCTCTTTCGAAGTATGAGGGTTTCGGACGAAAACTCATCTGTTACAAAGCGATTTCATTATTTTGAACTTATTTGAACTCCAGACTCTTTGTGTGTTCAAGATGCACCATTCGAAACCACATCAGCAATTTTCAACCCTTTCTGACTTCGTTTGTTCTTTTTCAGGCATTCACTCATATTTTTTAGCTAAATGACCATGAAATTGAAAAGCTCTACAAAGGATCTCTGAAAAGGTTGAAAGTTGGCATGGTATCATCATTTCACCCACATATTATGTGCTAAAAAGATGAGAGGGTTACGGCAAAAATTGGATGCACTTCGTGTACAAAATGGACAATCTCTTTCGAAGTATCAGGCTTTCGGACGAAAACTCATCTGTTACAAAGGGATTTCATTATTTAGAACTTATTTGAACTCCAGACTCTTTATGTGTTCAAAATGCACCATTCAAAGCCACATCGGCAATTTTCAACCCTTTCTGACTTCATTTGTTCTTTTTCAGGCATTCACTCATATTTTTGAGCTAAATGACAATGAAATTGAAAAGCACTACAAATGATCTCTGAAAAGGTTGAAAGTTGGCATGGTATCATCATTTCACCCACATAGCATGTCCTAAAATGTTGAGAGGGTTACGGCAAAAACTGAGTTAATTGAAGAGAACTACCACACTTGGGCACGTCGTAACGAATCAGTAAAATTAGTCATTTTTTTTGCCATGTAGTACCAACTCTAAGCCTAAGTGTTGCAAAACGGTCTGATATCCGTATTAGCACGTATGTGACTGAGCAGCCCACCTGTCAGGTGACACATGGCATATGTTTTTTTTTTGGGAAAGCCCCTCGCGCTATAGTTAATCACGTATATGCCCTTTATAGAAATCCATAAAAACAATGTTGCGCAGGCGGGATTCGAACCGGCGACCTGCCACGTCACGCATACACGACCGACCACTACACCAGCCTCGCTGGCTTGTTCCAAGTACGATACTATGCTTATATTGTAATACCTTGGAACAAATAAAATAAAATGAAAAAATGATGCTGCATCAGGATGCGATCCTGCTCGAAATTCTTACCGTGCGCGCACCCTAACCAACAAGCCACGCACATGCTCGAGTCAAGCTCGAGGCATATCTAGTTCAGACACATCCTGACCTTTCCCCTTATTTTGTAAGTATTTTTTTATTTCTTTTATCTTTTTATAGATCTTCGTTATTACTCGGGTTTTCATGTATTCATTTTTTTAGATTTCTTTTGTATATATTATAGGTTTAATATGCAATATTTTTTGCAAATATACACTGTACATTATTGTATAAATACACAATGTACATTTTTTTAGGATCACAATTAACATTATTGTATAATATATGATGAACAATTTTGTTAAATACAGTGAACATTTTTTAAATATATGATGAACTTTCTAAAATATATATATTCTATATTTCTGTTTTGCATTTCTTTTATCCTTTTTCAGATCTTCATTATTCTTCGGGTTTTCATGTTTTTCATTTTTTCAATTGCTTTTTATATAGGTTTAGTGTGCAACATTTTTTGGTAAATACACAATGAGCATTGTTATATAAATACACAATGAAATATATTGTTTAATGTACGATGAACAATTTTGGTATATACATTGAGCATTTTTAAACATACAATGACCTTTTTTATAAAATATATAAATTCAAATTATTTATTTGTTTTTTGTTTCAGATTTCTTTTATCCTTTTTCAGATCTTCGGATTTTAATTTTTTTTGCAAAAGGGCCCTGCCACACGTTTAGTAATGTAATAATGTGAAGGTATTTTATCTAAAATGTACAACAACTTCGAGCCGGTGGCTGTAGACACGTGCACCTATTTAATTAATTAGTATTTGCATTCGTCTAAAAAAACCTGGCTATGCAAATGGTCCTGCAGCCCGTTTAGTGCAGACATATATAAAACATGCATGCCCTACTTAGATGCGAGCAACTCTGTGTTGTAGTGGATAGAGCGCGCTCTCGGTCTGGCTTGGGCTCAGGGTCGAATCGTGGCGGCCGCATCTTTTTTGGTTCAATTTTATTTGTTTAAAGGCGAAAGAATATAAGGCTTTAGTATCCTTTTTTAACAACTAAATGAGATTGGTGTAGTGGCTGGGAGGTGCGTCCGTAACGCGCGAGGTCGACGGTTCGAATCCTGGCTACGCAAGATTTTTAGTTTTCCGCAAAGGGCATGTGCGTGATTAATAGTAGTGCAAGGGGCTTTTCGGCAAAAAACATATGCCACCTATCAACTGACAGGTGGGGCCACTCAGTCAGATACGTGGTTAGTACGTGCTTATACGGCTGTCAAACCGTTTTGTAACACTTAGGCTTAGAGTTGGTACTGCATGGCAAAAAAATGACTAATGGTACTGATTCGTTACGACGTGCCGAAGTGTGGTACTCCATTGCAATTAACTCGCAAAAACTGGATGCACTTCATGTACAAAACGGACAATCTCTTTCGAAGTATCAGGGTTTCGGACGAAAACTCATCTGTTACGAAGAGATTTCAATATTTTGAACTTATTCTAACTCCAGACTCTTTGTGTGTTCAAAATGCACCATTCAAAGCCACATCAGCAATTTTGAACCCTTTCTGACTTCATTTGGTCTTTCGAGGGCATTAACTCATATTTTTGAGCTAAATGACCATGAAATTGAAAAGCACTACAAATGATATCTGAAAAGGTTGAAAGTTGGCATGGTATCATCATTTCACCCACATAGCATGTGCTAAAATGTTGAGAGGGTTACGGCAAAAACTGGATGCACTTCGTGTACAAAACGGATAATCTCTTGTGAAGTATCAGGGTTTCAGACGAAAACCCATCTGTTACAACGGGATTTCATTATTTTGAACTTATTTGAACTCCAGACTCTTCGTGTGTTCAAAATGCACCATTCAAAGCCACATCAGCAATTTTCAACCCTTTCTCACTTCATTTGTTCTTTTTTAGCCATTCACACATATATTTGAGCTAAATGACCATGAAATTGAAATGCACTACAAATGATCTCTCACCAGGTTGAAAGTTGGCATGGTATCATCATTTCACCCACATAGCATGTGCTATGATGTTGAGAGGGTTACGGCAAAAACTGGATGCACTTCGTGTACAAAACGGACAATCTCTTAGGAAGGATGAGGGTTTCGGACGAAAACTCATCTGTTACAAAGGGATTTCATTATTTTGAACTTATTTGAACTCCGGACTCTTTGTGTGTTCAAAATGCACCATTCAAAGCAACATCAGCAATTTACAACCCTTTCTGACTTCATTTGTTCTTTTTCACGCATTCACTCATATTTTTGAGCTAAATGACCATGAAATTGAAAACCACTACAAATGATCTCTGAAAAGGATGAAACTTGGCATGGTATCATCATTTCACCCAGATAGCATGTGCTAAAAAGTTTAGAGGGTTACGGCAAAAACTAGATGCACTTCGTGTACAAAACGGACAATCTCTCTTGAAGTATCACGGTTTCGGACGAAAACTCATCTGTTACAAAGGGATTTCATTATTTTGAACTTATTTGAACTCCAGACTCTTTGTGTGTTCAAAATGCACCATTCAAAGCCACATCAGCAATTTTCAACCCTTTCTGACTTCATTTGTTCATTTTCAGGCATTCACTCATATTTTTTAGCTAAATGACCATGAAATTGAAAAGCACTAAAATGATCTTTGAAAAGGTTGAAAGTTGGCATGGTATCATCATTTCACCCACATAGCTTGTGCTAAAAATTTGAGAGGGTTACGCCAAAAACTGTATGCACTTCGTGTACAAAATGGACAGTCTCTTTCGAAGTATCAGGCTTTCGGACGAAAACTCATCTGTTACGAAGAGATTTCAATATTTTGAACTTATTTGAACTCCAGACTCTTTGTGTGTTCAATGCACCATTCAAAGCCACATCAGCAATTTTCAACCCTTTCTGATTTCATTTGGTCTTTCGAGGGCATTAACTCATATTTTTGAGCTAAATGACCATGAAATTGAAAAGCACTACAAATGATATCTGAAAAGGTTATAAGTTGGCATGGTATCATCATTTCACCCACATAGCATGTGCTAAAATGTTGAGAGGGTTACGGCAAAAACTGGATGCACTTCGTGTACAAAACGGATAATCTCTTTTGAAGTATCAGGGTTTCAGACGAAAACCCATCTGTTACAAAGGGATTTCATTATTTTGAACTTATTTGAACTCCAGACTCTTCGTGTGTTCAAAATGCACCATTCAAAGCCACATCAGCAATTTTCAACCCTTTCTCACTTCATTTGTTCTTTTTTAGGCATTCACACATATATTTGAGCTAAATGACCATGAAATTGAAA
>NW_025228845.1:18650-19261 GCF_018294505.1 Triticum aestivum
AAGTATCAGGGTTTCAGACGAAAACCCATCTGTTACAAAGGGATTTCATTATTTTGAACTTATTTGAACTCCAGACTCTTCGTGTGTTCAAAATGCACCATTCAAAGCCACATCAGCAATTTTCAACCCTTTCTCACTTCATTTGTTCTTTTTTAGGCATTCACGCATATATTTGAGCTAAATGACCATGAAATTGAAATGCACTACAAATGATCTCTCACCAGGTTGAAAGTTGGCATGGTATCATCATTTCACCCACATAGCATGTGCTAAGAAGTTGAGAGGGTTACGGCAAAAACTGGATGCACTTCGTGTACAAAACGGACAATCTCTTAGGAAGGATCAGGGTTTCGGACGAAAACTCATCTGTTACAAAGGGATTTCATTATTTTGAACTTATTTGAACTCCGGACTCTTTGTGTGTTCAAAATGCACCATTCAAAGCCACATCAGCAATTTTCAACCCTTTCTGACTTCATTTGTTCTTTTTCACGCATTCACTCATATTTTTGAGCTAAATGACCATGAAATTGAAAACCACTACAAATGATCTCTGAAAAGGATGAAACTTGGCATGGTATCATCATTTCACCCACATAGCATGTGCTAAA
>NW_025228845.1:19440-20298 GCF_018294505.1 Triticum aestivum
AGCCACATCAGCAATTTTCAACCCTTTCTGACTTCATTTGTTCTTTTTCACGCATTCACTCATATTTTTGAGCTAAATGACCATGAAATTGAAAACCACTACAAATGATCTCTGAAAAGGTTGAAAGTTGGCATGGTATCATCATTTCACCCACATAGCATGTGCTAAAAAGTTTAGAGGGTTATGGCAAAAACTAGATGCACTTCATGTACAAAACGGACAATCTCTCTTGAAGTATCAGGGTTTCGGACGAAAACTCATCTGTTACAAAGGGATTTCATTATTTTGAACTTATTTGAACTCCAGACTCTTTGTGTGTTCAAAATGCAGCATTCAAAGCCACATCAGCAATTTTCAACCCTTTCTGACTTCATTTGTTCATGTTCAGGCATTCACTCATATTTTTTAGTTAAATGACCATGAAATTGAAAAGCACTAAAATGATCTTTGAAAAGGTTGAAAGTTGGCATGGTATCATCATTTCACCCACATAGCTTGTGCTAAAAATTTGAGAGGGTTACGCCAAAAACTGTATGCACTTCGTGTACAAAACGGACAATCTCTTTCGAAGTATCAGGGTTTCGGACGAAAACTCATCTGTTACGAAGAGATTTCAATATTTTGAACTTATTTGAACTCCAGACTCTTTGTGTGTTCAAAATGCACCATTCAAAGCCACATCAGCAATTTTCAACCCTTTCTGACTTCATTTGGTCTTTCGAGGGCATTAACTCATATTTTTGAGCTAAATGACCATGAAATTGAAAAGCACTACAAATGATATCTGAAAAGGTTATAAGTTGGCATGGTATCATCATTTCACCCACATAGCATGTGCTAAAATGTTGAGAGGGTTAC
>NW_025228845.1:21559-22303 GCF_018294505.1 Triticum aestivum
TTTCTGACTTCATTTGGTCTTTTTCGGGCATTCACTCATATTTTTGAGCTAAATGACCATGAAATTGAAAAGCACTACAAATGATCTCTGGAAAGGTTGAAAGTTGGCATGGTATCATCATTTCACCCACATAGCATGTGCTAAAAAGTTGAGAGGGTCACGCCAAAAACTGTATGCACTTCGTGTACAAAACGGACAATCTCTTTCGAAGTATCAGGGTTTCGGACGAAAACTCATCTGTTACGAAGAGATTTCAATATTTTGAACTTATTTGAACTCCAGACTCTTTGTGTGTTCAAAATGCACCATTCAAAGCCACATCAGCAATTTTCAACCCTTTCTGACTTCAATTGGTCTTTTGAGGGCATTAACTCATATTTTCGAGCTAAATGACCATGAAATTGAAAAGCACTACAAATGATATCTGAAAAGGTTATAAGTTGGCATGGTATCATCATTTCACCCACATAGCATGTGCTAAAATGTTGAGAGGGTTACGGCAAAAACTGGATGCACTTCGTGTACAAAACGGATAATCTCTTTTGAAGTATCAGGGTTTCAGACGAAAACCCATCTGTTACAAAGGGATTTCATTATTTTGAACTTATTTGAACTCCAGACTCTTCGTGTGTTCAAAATGCACCATTCAAAGCCACATCAGCAATTTTCAACCCTTTCTCACTTCATTTGTTCTTTTTTAGGCATTCACACATATATTTGAGCTAAATGACCATGAAATTGAAA
>NW_025228845.1:23101-28281 GCF_018294505.1 Triticum aestivum
TTCAGGCATTCACTCATATTTTTTAGTTAAATGACCATGAAATTGAAAAGCACTAAAATGATCTTTGAAAAGGTTGAAAGTTGGCATGGTATCATCATTTCACCCACATAGCTTGTGCTAAAAATTTGAGAGGGTTACGCCAAAAACTGTATGCACTTCGTGTACAAAACGGACAATCTCTTTCGAAGTATCAGGGTTTCGGACGAAAACTCATCTGTTACGAAGAGATTTCAATATTTTGAACTTATTTGAACTCCAGACTCTTTGTGTGTTCAAAATGCACCATTCAAAGCCACATCAGCAATTTTCAACCCTTTCTGACTTCATTTGGTCTTTCGAGGGCATTAACTCATATTTTTGAGCTAAATGACCATGAAATTGAAAAGCACTACAAATGATATCTGAAAAGGTTATAAGTTGGCATGGTATCATCATTTCACCCACATAGCATGTGCTAAAATGTTGAGAGGGTTACAGCAAAAACTGGATGCACTTCGTGTACAAAACGGATAATCTCTTTTGAAGTATCAGGGTTTCAGACGAAAACCCATTTTTTACAAAGGGATTTCATTATTTTGAACTTAATTGAACTCCAGACTCTTCGTGTGTTCAAAATGCACCATTCAAAGCCACATCAGCAATTTTCAACCCTTTCTCACTTCATTTGTTCTTTTTTAGGCATTCACACATATATTTGAGCTAAATGACCATGAAATTGAAATGCACTACAAATGATCTCTCACCACGTTGAAAGTTGGCATGGTATCATCATTTCACCCACATAGCATGTGCTAAGAAGTTGAGAGGGTTACGGCAAAAACTGGATGCACTTCGTGTACAAAACGGACAATCTCTTAGGAAGGATCAGGGTTTCGGACGAAAACTCATCTGTTACAAAGGGATTTCATTATTTTGAACTTATTTGAACTCCAGACTCTTTGTGTGTTCAAAATGCACCATTCAAAGCCACATCAGCAATTTTCAACCCTTTCTGACTTCATTTGTTCATTTTCAGGCATTCACTCATATTTTTTAGCTAAATGACCATGAAATTGAAAAGCACTAAAATGATCTTTGAAAAGGTTGAAAGTTGGCATGGTATCATCATTTCACCCACATAGCTTGTGCTAAAAATTTGAGAGCGTTACGCCAAAAACTGTATGCACTTCATTTACAAAACGGACAATCTCTTTCGAAGTATCAGGGTTTCGGTCGAAAACTCATCTGTTACAAAGGTATTTCATTACTTTGAACTTATTTGAACTCCAGACTCTTTGTGTGTTCAAAATGCACCATTCAAAGCCAGATCAGCAATTTTCAACCCTTTCTGACTTCATTTGGTCTTTTTCGGGCATTCACTCATATTTTCGAGCTAAATGACCATGAAATTGAAAAGCACTACAAATGATCTCTGGAAAGGTTGAAAGTTGGCATGGTATCATCATTTCACCCACATAGCATGTGCTAAAAAGTTGAGAGGGTTACGGCAAAAACTGGATGCACTTCGTGTACAAAACGGACAATCTCTTTCGAAGTATCAGGGTTTCGGACGAAAACTCATCTGTTACAATGGGATTTCATTATTTTGAACTTATTTGAACTCCAGACTCTTTGTGTTCGAAATGCACCATTCAAAGCCACATCAGCAATTTTCAACCCTTTCTGACTTCATTTGTTCTTTTCAGGCATTCACTCATATTTTTGAGCTAAATGGCCATGAAATTGAAAAGCATTACAAATAATCTCTGAAAGGTTGAAAGTTGGCATGGTATCATCATTTCACCCACATAGCATGTGCTAAAAGGTTGAGAGGGTTACCGCAAAAACTGGATGCACTTCGTGTACAAAACGGACAATCTCTTTCGAAGTCTCAGGGCTTTGGACGAAAAGTCATCTGTTACAAAGGGATTTTATTATTTTCAACTTATTTGAACTCCAGACTCTTTGTGTGTTGAAAATGCACTATTCAAAGGCACGTCAGTAATTTTCAACCCTGACTTCATTTGTTCTTTTTCAGGCATTCACTCCTGTTTTTGAGCTAAATGACCATGAAATTGAAAAGCACTACAAATGATCCCTGAAAAGGATGAAAGTTGGCATGGTATCATCATTTCACCCACATAGCATGTGCTAAAAAGTTCAGAGGGTTACGGCAAAAATTGGATGCACTTCGTGTACAAAACGGACAATCTCTTTCGAAGTATGAGGGTTTCAGACAAAAACTCATCTGTTACAAAGCGATTTCATTATTTTGAACTTATTTGAACTCCAGACTCTTTGTGTGTTCAAGATGCACCATTCAAAACCACATCAGCAATTTTCAACCCTTTCTGCCTTCGTTTGTTCTTTCTCAGGCATTCACTCATATTTTTTAGCTAAATGACCATGAAATTGAAAAGCTCTACAAAGGATCTCTGAAAAGGTTGAAAGTTGGCATGGTATCATCATGCATACACGACCGACCACTACACCAGCCTCGCTGGCTTGTTCCAAGTACGATACTATGCTTATATTGTAATACCTTGGAACAAATAAAATAAAATGAAAAAATGATGCTGCATCAGGATGCGATCCTGCTCGAAATTCTTACCGTGCGCGCACCCTAACCAACAAGCCACGCACATGCTCGAGTCAAGCTCGAGGCATATCTAGTTCAGACACATCCTGACCTTTCCCCTTATTTTGTAAGTATTTTTTTATTTCTTTTATCTTTTTATAGATCTTCGTTATTACTCGGGTTTTCATGTATTCATTTTTTTAGATTTCTTTTGTATATATTATAGGTTTAATATGCAATATTTTTTGCAAATATACACTGTACATTATTGTATAAATACACAATGTACATTTTTTTAGGATCACAATTAACATTATTGTATAATATATGATGAACAATTTTGTTAAATACAGTGAACATTTTTTAAATATATGATGAACTTTCTAAAATATATATATTCTATATTTCTGTTTTGCATTTCTTTTATCCTTTTTCAGATCTTCATTATTCTTCGGGTTTTCATGTTTTTCATTTTTTCAATTGCTTTTTATATAGGTTTAGTGTGCAACATTTTTTGGTAAATACACAATGAGCATTGTTATATAAATACACAATGAAATATATTGTTTAATGTACGATGAACAATTTTGGTATATACATTGAGCATTTTTAAACATACAATGACCTTTTTTATAAAATATATAAATTCAAATTATTTATTTGTTTTTTGTTTCAGATTTCTTTTATCCTTTTTCAGATCTTCGGATTTTAATTTTTTTTGCAAAAGGGCCCTGCCACACGTTTAGTAATGTAATAATGTGAAGGTATTTTATCTAAAATGTACAACAACTTCGAGCCGGTGGCTGTAGACACGTGCACCTATTTAATTAATTAGTATTTGCATTTGTCTAAAAAAACATGGCTATGCAAATGGTCCTGAAGCCCGTTTAGTGCAGACATATATAAAACATGCATGCCCTACTTAGATGCGAGCAACTCTGTGTTGTAATGGATAGAGCGCGCTCTCGGTCTGGCTCGGGCTCAGGTTCGAATCATGGCAGCCGCATCTTTTTTGGTTCAATTTTATTTGTTTAAAGGCGAAAGATTATAAGGCTTTAGTATCCTTTTTTAACAACTAAATGAGACTGGTGTAGTGGCTGGGAGGTGCGTCCGTAACGCGCGAGGTCGACGGTTCGAATCCTGGCTACGCAAGATTTTTAGTTTTCCGCAAAGGGCATGTGCGTGATTAATAGTAGTGCAAGGGGCTTTTCGGCAAAAAACATATGCCACCTATCAACTGACAGGTGGGGCCACTCAGTCAGATACGTGGTTAGTACGTGCTTATACGGCTGTCAAACCGTTTTGTAACACTTAGGCTTAGAGTTGGTACTGCATGGCAAAAAATTGACTAATGGTACTGATTTGTTACGACGTGCCGAAGTGTTGTACTGCATTGCAATTAACTCGCAAAAACTGGATGCACATCATATACAAAACGGACAATCTCTTTCGAAGTATCAGGGTTTCGGACGAAAACTCATCTGTTACGAAGAGATTTCAATATTTTGAACTTATTTGAACTCCAGACTCTTTGTGTGTTCAAAATGCACCATTCAAAGTCACATCAGCAATTTTCAACCCTTTCTGACTTCATTTGGTCTTTCGAGGGCATTCACTCATATTTTTGAGCTAAATGACCATGAAATTGAAAAGCACTACAAATGATATCTGAAAAGGTTGAAAGTTGGCATGGTATCATCATTTCACCCACATAGCATGTGCTAAAATGTTGAGAGGGTTACGGCAAAAACTGGATGCACTTCGTGTACAAAACGGATAATCTCTTTTGAAGTATCAGGGTTTCAAACGAAAACCCATCTGTTACAAAGGGATTTCATTATTTTGAACTTATTTGAACTCCAGACTCTTCGTGTGTTCAAAATGCACCATTCAAAGCCACATCAGCAATTTTCAACCCTTTCTGACTACATTTGTTCTTTTTTAGGCATTCACACATATTTTTGAGCTAAATGACCATGAAATTGAAAACCACTACAAATGATCTCTGAAAAGGATGAAAGTTGGCATGGTATCATCATTTCACCCACATAGCATGTGCTAAAAAGTTTAGAGGGTTACGGCAAAAACTAGATGCACTTCGTGTACAAAACGGACAATCTCTTTTGAAGTATCAGTGTTTCGGACGAAAACTCATCTGTTACAAAGGGATTTCATTATTTTGAACTTATTTGAACTCCAGACTCTTTGTGTGTTCAAAATGCACCATTCAAAGCCACATCAGCAATTTTCAACCCTTTCTGACTTCATTTGTTCATTTTCAGGCATTCACTCATATTTTTTAGCTAAATGACATGAAATTGAAAAGCACTAAAATGATCTTTGAAAAGGTTGAAAGTTGGCATGGTATCATCATTTCACCCACATAGCTTGTGCTAAAAATTTGAGAAGGTTACGCCAAAAACTGTATGCACTTCGTGTACAAAACGGACAATCTCTTTCGAAGTATCAGGGTTTCGGACGAAAACTCATCTGTTACAAAGGTATTTCATTACTTTGAACTTCTATGAACTCCAGACTCTTTGTGTGTTCAAAATGCACCATTCAAAGCCAGATCAGCAATTTTCAACCCTTTCTGACTTCATTTGGTCTTTTTCGGGCATTC
>NW_025228845.1:28518-29709 GCF_018294505.1 Triticum aestivum
TGAAAAGGTTGAAAGTTGGCATGGTATCATCATTTCACCCACATAGCATGTGCTAAAAAGTTGAGAGGGTTACGGCAAAAACTGGATGCACTTCGTGTACAAAACGGACAATCTCTTTCGAAGTATCAGGGTTTCGGACGAAAACTCATCTGTTACAAAGGGATTTCATTATTTTGAACTTATTTGAACTCCAGACTCTTTGTGTTCAAAATGCACCATTCAAAGCCACATCAGCAATTTTCAACCCTTTCTGACTTCATTTGTTCTTTTTCAGGCATTCACTCATATTTTTTAGTTAAATGACCATCAAATTGAAAAGCACTACAAATGATCTCTCAACAGGTTGAAATTGGCATGGTATCATCATTTCACGCACATAGCATGTGCTAAAAGTAGAGAGGGTTACAGAAAAACTGGATGCACTTCGTGTACAGAACTGATAATCTCTTTTGATGTATCAGGGATTCGGACGAAAACTCATCTCTTACAAAGGGATTTAATTATTTTGAACTTATTTGAACTCCAGACTCTTTGTGTGTTAAAAATGCACCATTCAAAGCCACATCAGCAATTTTCAACCCTTTCTGACTTCATTTGTTATTTTTTAGGCATTCACTCATATTTTTGAGCTAAATGACCATGAAATTGAAATGCACTACAAATGATCTCTGAAAAGGATGAAAGTTGGCATGGTATCATCATTTCACCCACATAGCATGTGCTAAAAGGTTGAGAGGGTTACGGCAAAAACTGGATGCACTTCGTGTACAAAACGGATAATCTCTTTTGAAGTATCAGGGTTTCGGACGAAAACCCATCTGTTACAAAGGGATTTCATTATTTTGAACTTATTTGAACTCGAGACTCTTTGTGTGTTCAAAATGCACCATTCAAAGCCACATCAGCAATTTTCAACCCTTTCTGACTTCATTTATTCTTTTTCAGGCATTCACTCATATTTTTGAGCTAAATGACCATGAAATTGAAAAGCACTACAAATGATCTTTGAAAAGGTTGAAAGTTGGCATGGTATCATCATTTCACCCACATAGCATGTGCTAAAAATTTGAGAGGGTTACGGCAAAAACTGTATGCACTTCGTGTACAAAACGGACAATCTCAGGGTTTCGGACGAAAACTCATCTGTTACAAAGGAATTTCATTACTTTGAACTTATTTGAACTCCAGACT
>NW_025228845.1:29719-30368 GCF_018294505.1 Triticum aestivum
TTCACCCACATAGCATGTGCTAAAAGTTTGAGAGGGTTACGGCAAAAACTGGATGCACTTCGTGTAGAAAACGGACAATCTCTTTCAAAGTATCAGGATTTCGGACGAAAATTCATCTGTTACAAAGGAATTTCATTACTTTGAACTTATTTGAACTCCTCACTCTTTGTGTGTTCAAAATGCACCATTCAAAGCCAGATCAGCAATTTTCAACCCTTTCTTACTTCATTTGGTCTTTTCCGGGCATTCACTCATATTTTTGAGCTAAATGACCATGAAATTGAAAAGCACTACAAATGATCACTGAAAAGGTTCAAAGTTGGCATGGTATCATCATTTCAACCACATAGCATGTGCAAAAGAGTTGAGAGGGTTACGGCAAAAACAGGATGCACTTCGTGTACAAAACGGACAATCTCTTTCGAAGTATCAGGGTTTCGGACGAAAACTCATCTGTTACAAAGGAATTTCATTACTTTGAACTTATTTGAACTCCAGACTCTTTGTGTGTTCAAAATGCACCATTCAAAGCCAGATCAGCAATTTTCAACCCTTTCTGACTTCATTTGGTCTTTTTCGGGCATTCACTCATATTTTTGAGCTAAATGACCATGAAATTGAAAAGCACTACAAATGATCTCTGAAAAGG
>NW_025228845.1:30847-31724 GCF_018294505.1 Triticum aestivum
GCACATAGCATGTGCTAAAAAGTTGAGAGGGTTACGGCAAAAACTGGATGCACTTCGTGTACAAAACGGACTATCTCTTTCGAAGAATCAGGGTTTGGGACGAAAACTCATCTGTTACAAAGGGATTTCATTATTTAGAACTTATTTGAAGTCCAAACTCTTTGTGTGTTCAAAATGCACCATTCAAAGCCACATCAGCAATTTTCAACCCTTTCTGACTTCATTTGTTCTTTTTCAGGCATTCACTCATATTTTTTAGCTAAATGACCATGAAATTGAAAAGTACTAAAATGATCTTTGAAAAGGTTGAAAGTTGGCATGGTATCATCATTTCACCCACATAGCTTGTGCTAAAAATTTGAGAGGGTTATGCCAAAAACTGTATGCACTTCGTGTACAAAACGGACAATCTCTTTCGAAGTATCAGGGTTTCGGACGAAAACTCATCTGTTACAAAGGTATTTCATTACTTTGAACTTATTTGAACTCCAGACTCTTTGTGTGTTCAAAATGCACCATTCAAAGCCAGATCAGCAATTTTCAACCCTTTCTGACTTCATTTGGTCTTTTTCGGGCATTCACTCATATTTTTGAGCTAAATGACCATGAAATTGAAAAGCGCTACAAATGATCTCTGAAAAGGTTGAAAGTTGGCATGGTATCATCATTTCACCCACATAGCATGTGCTAAAAAGTTGAGAGGGTTACGGCAAAAACCTGATGCACTTCGTGTAGAAAACGGACAATCTCTTAGGAAGGATCAGGGTTTCGGACGAAAACTCATTTGTTACAATGGGATTTCATTATTTTGAACTTATTTGAACTCCAGACTCTTTGGGTCAAAAATGCACCATTCAAAGCCACATCAGCAATTTTC
>NW_025228845.1:32086-34943 GCF_018294505.1 Triticum aestivum
AAACGGACAATCTCTTTCGAAGTATCAGGGTTTCGGACGAAAACTCATCTGTTACAAAGGGATTTCATTATTTTGAACTTATTTGAACTCCAGACTCTTTGTGTTCAAAATGCACCATTCAAAGCCACATCAGCAATTTTCAACCCTTTCTGACTTCATTTGTTCTTTTTCAGGCATTCACTCATATTTTTGAGCTAAATGACCATGAAATTGAAAAGCACTTCAAATGATCTCTCAACAGGTTGAAAGTTGGCATGGTATCATCATTTCACGCACATAGCATGTGCTAAAAGTAGAGAGGGTTACGGAAAAACTGGATGCATTTCGTGTACAGAACTGATAATCTCTTTTGATGTATCAGGGTTTCGGACGAAAACTCATCTCTTACAAAGGGATTTAATTATTTTGAACTTATTTGAACTCCAGACTCTTTGTGTGTTCAAAATGCACCATTCAAAGCCACATCAGCAATTTTCAACCCTTTCTGACTTCATTTGTTCTTTTTTAGGCATTCACTCATATTTTTGAGCTAAATGACCATAAATTGAAATGCACTACAAATGATCTCCGAAAAGGATGAAAGTTGGCATGGTATCATCATTTCACCCACATCGCATGTGCTAAAAAGTTGAGAGGGTTACGGCAAAAACTAGATGCACTTCGTGTACAAAACGGACAATCTCTTTTGAAGTATCAGGGTTTCGGACGAAAACTCATCTGTTACAAAGGGATTTCATTATTTTGAACTTATTTGAACTCCAGACTCTTTGTGTGATCAAAATGCACCATTCAAAGCCACATCAGAAATTTTCAACCCTTTCTGACTTCATTTGTTCTTTTTCACGCATTCACTCATATTTTTGAGCTAAATGACCATGAAATTGAAAACCACTACAAATGATCTCTGAAAAGGATGAAAGTTGGCATGGTATGATCATTTCACCCACATAGCATGTGCTAAAAAGTTTAGAGGGTTACGGCAAAAACTAGATGCACTTCGTGTACAAAACGGACAATCTCTTTTGAAGTATCAGGGTTTCGGACGAAAACTCATCTGTTACAAAGGGATTTCATTATTTTGAACTTATTTGAACTCCAGACTCTTTGTGTGTCGAAAATGCACCATTCAAAGCCACATCAGCAATTTTCAACCCTTCCTGACTTCATTTGTTCATTTTCAGCCATTCACTCATATTTTTTAGCTAAATGACCATGAAATTGAAAAGCACTAAAATGATCTTTGAAAAGGTTGAAAGTTGGCATGGTATCATCATTTCACCCACATAGCTTGTGCTAAAAATTTGAGAGGGTTACGCCAAAAACTGTATGCACTTCGTGTACAAAACGGACAATCTCTTTCGAAGTATCAGGGTTTCGGACGAAAACTCATCTGTTACAAAGGTATTTCATTACTTTGAACTTATTTGAACTCCAGACTCTTTGTGTGTTCAAAATGCACCATTCAAAGCCAGATCAGCAATTTTGAACCCTTTCTGACTTCATTTGGTCTTTTTCGGGCATTCACTCATATTTTTTAGCTAAATGACCATGAAATTGAAAAGCACTACAAATGATCTCTGGAAAGGTTGAAAGTTGGCATGGTATCATCATTTCACCCACATAGCATGTGCTAAAAAGTTGAGAGGGTTACGGCAAAAACTGGATGCACTTCGTGTACAAAACGGACAATCTCTTTCGAAGTATCAGGGTTTCGGACGAAAACTCATCTGTTACGAAGGGATTTCATTATTTTGAACTTATTTGAACTCAAGACTCTTTGTGTTCAAAATGCACACATTCAAAGCCACATCAACAATTTCAACCCTTTGTGACTTCATTTGTTCTTTTTCAGGCATTCACTCATATTTTTGAGCTAAATGACCATGAAATTGAAAAGCACTACAAATGATCTCTCAACAGGTTGAAAGTTGGCATGGTATCATCATTTCACGCACATAGCATGTGCTAAAAGTAGAGAGGGTTACAGAAAAACTGGATGCACTTCGTGTACAGAACTGATAATCTATTTTGATGTATCAGGGATTCAGACGAAAACTCATCTGTTACAAAGGATTTAATTATTTTTAACTTATTTGAACTCCAGACTCTTTGTGTGTTAAAAATGCACCATTCAAAGCCACATCAGCAATTTTCAACCCTTTCTGACTTCATTTGTTCTTTCTTAGGCATTCACTCATATTTTTGAGCTAAATGACCATGAAATTGAAATGCACTACAAATGATCTCTGAAAAGGATGAAAGTTGGCATGGTATCATCATTTCACGCACATAGCATGTGCTAAAAGGTTGAGAGGGTTACGGCAAAAACTGGATGCACTTCGTGTACAAAACGGATAATCTCTTTTGAAGTATCAGGGTTTCGGACGAAAACCCATCTGTTACAAAGGGATTTCATTATTTTGAACTTATTTGAACTCGAGACTCTTTGTGTGTTCAAAATGCACCATTCAAAGCCACATAAGCAATTTTCAACCCTTTCTGACTTCATTTGTTCTTTTTTAGGCATTCACTCATATTTTTGAGCTAAATGACCATGAAATTGAAAAGCACTTCAAATGATCTCTCAACAGGTTGAAAGTTGGCATGGTATCATCATTTCACGCACATAGCATGTGCTAAAAGTAGAGAGGGTTACGGAAAAACTGGATGCATTTCGTGTACAGAACTGATAATCTCTTTTGATGTATCAGGGTTTCGGACGAAAACTCAT
Organism: Triticum aestivum; assembly: GCF_018294505.1. NCBI lineage: Eukaryota > Viridiplantae > Streptophyta > Magnoliopsida > Poales > Poaceae > Triticum > Triticum aestivum. The sequence goes on from NW_025228845.1 coordinate 34,818, forward strand.
CTCTTACAAAGGGATTTAATTATTTTGAACTTATTTGAACTCCAGACTCTTTGTGTGTTCAAAATGCACCATTCAAAGCCACATCAGCAATTTTCAACCCTTTCTGACTTCATTTGTTCTTTTTTA
>NW_025228846.1:0-3483 GCF_018294505.1 Triticum aestivum
AGACTTCACAGAGGCCTTCGTCCGCAACTTCACCAGCACCTACAAGCGGGCTCCCAAGCCCAGACAGCTCTCCTTGTGCGTATAAGGCCCCGCCGAATCCACTCGCGACTACCTCATGCGTTGGGACGAGCTCCGCTACTCTTGCGAAGGGGTGCACGAGGTGCAAGCCATAGAATACTTCATTGCCGGGTGCCGAGAAGGCACCCTCCTCAAGCACAAGCTCCTCTGCGACGAGCCGACTACCCTCGACGAGCTTCTGGTCATAGGGGACAAGTACGCCACCGCCGACAACTCAATGAAGACTGAACTCCGGGTAGACGCGTCCGGGAAGGTACTCAACCCGGCGCCCAAGACGCCGGCTGGGGACTCCGGCCGACGCCCGTAACAGAACAACCACAAGCGCAAGGGCCCCGTGCCACTCTCCACTAGTCGGCAGGTGGCCACAGTCGAAGACGAGCAGCCCGAAGGGCGGCCCGCACCCAAGAAGCAGAGGGGCGGCAGGCCGGCTTGGCAGCCGGCCTTCTCCTATGAGCAAACTCTCGACGCCCCATGCAAGTTCCACAGCGGCACGAAGCCGTCCAACAACACAACCCGGAAGTGCCACTGGATCATCCGAATCTCCAAAGGCGAAGGGCTCGCGCCGCCTCCGCCTGCTGGTCCGCCGCCTCCGGCTCCGCAGCTGCCGACCGCTCGGCCGGCAGTCGGAGCTGTGCACGATGAGTTCCCCGACGAGCATGCCGCCTATGTCGTCTTTACAAGCCACCCCGAAGGCCGGCACAGCAGACACCGAGAGCACCAGGAAGTCAACGTGGTCGCTACCAACCCCACCGAGCACATGCACTGGTCAGAAAAGCCTATCAGCTGGAGCCGGGCCGACCACCCAGAGGTGATGCCATCTCCCGGCTCTTATGCGTTGGTTTTGGATGCCACCCTTGCAACGGACAGACGCGCCGCCCGTTTCTCCCGCGTGCTGATAGACGACGGGAGCAGCATCAATATCATGTACCGTGACACCCTGGAGAAGCTGAACGTCAAGACGAAGCAACTCATGCCTACTCGGACTGTGTTCCATGGTATTGTACCTGGCCTGTCCTGCGCCCCCATTGGCAAGATCAAGATTGATGTTCTCTTTGGGGACAAGGATCATTTCCGCTGGGAAGCGATCTGGTTTGAAGTGGTGGACCTGGAGAGCCCCTACCATGCATTGCTTGGCCCTCCTGCCTTGGCCAGGTTCATGGCTGTTCCCCACTATGCTTACCTCAAGATGAAGATTCCGAGCACCAAGGGCATCATCACCATAGCCGGCGATTACAAGAAATCTTCCGAGTGCGCAACAGCCAGCAGCCGGCTGGCCGAGTCCCTTGTGATTGCCGAAGAAAGAAGATGTTGGACCGAGTCGTGGCCATGGCCGGCAAACAGCCGGCCCTGTCCCCCGATCCCAAGGAGTGTGATTTCCAAGGATCTTTCCAGCTGTCACGACCGGTTTTCCAATAAAAATATTTATTGAGAAACCAATCTTTTGAGTCCAGTATGAGAGAAATCCTCCTCACTGGTATACAAATTCTTGATACAATAAGCCAGTAGCATAAAATATATTGCAAGGTCGAACTACGGTTGCTCAACCAAATTATTACAAGCACGCCAATAATTATACATAATGGCGGACATGACACAGTGGTGTTGAGGCATACTACTGACTCGAGGATAGGGCGGTGGTGGAAAAACACAGCGGGGAGAGAAATACAAGACTCTAAGTCTGTCATCTCATCGAGCGTCGAGGTGAGGCTCGATGAATTTATTTGGTAGCGGAAGCGGATGTAAAACAGTGACCAAATCCAGGGTCGCACGAGACTGACTAGGACTCCTCTAGGTGTCGGACTCGCTATCAAACTCTTCATCCATGAGATCGCCTTCGTCAGCATCTGGCCAAATCAACAAGCCAGTGAGTACTTTGAAAGTACTCGCAAGACAGTTCGGACGTAAGATATAACAAATGCATGCATGGATGCGTCATGAATAATTCACCAATGTACATTTCAAAAATTAGCATAACAAGGTAAGTAAAAAGGGAAACGGCGGTAGTCCGCCTGAAATCCCAACAGAACATAAATAACTACCGATCGGGTGTCTGAAGCGATGCCTCGAAAGGTGAACAAATAAATATAAGGAAATGATGCCACAGTCGGGCGTCTTAGCGACACCACATAAAGGGCTTTAAAAGAAATACCACAGACGGATGTCGGGGCGACATCATAGAAAGGGCTTTAAAAGAAATGCCACAGTCGGACGTCGGGGCGACATCACAGAAAGGGCTTGAAAAGAAATGCCACAGTCGGACGTCGGGGCGACATCACAGAAAGGGCTTGAAAAGAAATGGCACAGTCGGACGTCGGGGCGACATCACAGAAAGGGCTTTTATAGAAAAGAAAATACAACAATGCCACAGTCGGATGTCTGAGCGACATCGCAGAAAGGGCTTTTATTCACAGGTAAATAATACTCATAATAAACATTTAATTCATAAGAATAAATGGTTTAGTCCATCCACAGGGATAATCATTTAACCGGAGTTAGCACTCAAGCGAATCACCGGAGTCTCTGCCATCAAAACTGACATTTGATTATTATAAGATAATATCGACTTGGGACAGGGAATAGATGATTTGGAGGAATATATGACTCTGCAGAGTTTGTACAAAATTTTTCCCACAGCCAACGGATTTCCGTAGTCACGAAGGACTAGTTCCGTTTACGGTATTTCGGAAGAAAACACAGCTAACCAGTACACACCCATCCTACCTCTCGATGCTAGGAATCACCCTAGACATCGTCCAAGAAAACTTTTGAGACGGGGAGATCACAATCTCGAATAGCATGGGATCAAATTTATATATGCGCGCTCTAAGGGGTGCCCCCCTCTCGGTCCCAACCGGAAACACCCATGCCCCCCTGACCGGATGACGGGCTTTAATCCAGGGCCATGGAACCATCATCATGGCCTCTCCTTTTTGGTGTGTACCAGAAAAGCGGTTTGCAACTTACTAAACCATATTCCTAGCGGAAAACATGTGGTAGTACAGGGAAGGAAATGAGAGGAACTGGACCGATACGGTTTGACACTGAAGTCACATAGTCTGGAGTAAGACTGGCATGCTACGACACTGCCATCTCACCCATACTCATGCCAACACATGGCCATTCATCCTCACATCCATTCACATATGGATCATCGAACTCACTTACCTCATTATCACATAAAATAACGATCATCGATATGCTTCTCAATATGCCATAAAACTAACTAAGTGCAAAACATGCCAAGACACTCATCATATCAAAAGTTCAAACATGCTTGCCTGGTTCAGAGTAGTCGGAACCTAGCTCGGTGAAGTTCGCGGCTCCGTCACCTCCTTCGGTATCTACGGTATAAAGAAAATATATGCGCTATCGTAAATACCAAGGAGTGCACAGAAAGTATACCAA
>NW_025228846.1:6491-9124 GCF_018294505.1 Triticum aestivum
TCAGTGATGACCCATCTGGCATCATTCCCGTGTCGTGACCGAGGTAGTCCGACAATAAAATCCATCCCTATTTCATCCCATTTCCACTCAGGTATTTTGTTTGGTTGCAGTAGTCCGGCTGGTCTCTGATGTTCAGCTTTTATGCGTTGACATGAGTCGCAACATGCAATGAAGGTGGCTATGTCCCTCTTCATACCGTGCCACCAAAATCTTTCCTGAATATCCTTATACATTTTGGTTCCTCCAAGGTGAATTGAATATGGAGTGGTGTGTGCTTCAGCTAAAATTTGCTGCTTAAGGTCTTCTATGTTTGGCACGCAGAGCCTTTCTCCGTACCATAATATTCCTTCATTGTCTATTACGAATTCCGAGGCCTTGCCCATACTCAACTTTCTTTTGATGCCTTCGATGCTGGTGTGACCGGGCTGAGCTTCTTTAATTTTCTCCACAAGGTTGGGTTGTATTTCCAAGTTTGATATGGTGCCTTCTGCTACCATTTTCAAGTTGAGCTTGGCAAATTCTTGTTGGAATTCGGGCCTCAAGCTATGTAGATTGTTTTCGTCGGAGCTGGGGTTCCGACTAAGGGCATCGGCCACTACATTTGCTTTCCCTGGATGACAATGGATACCAACATCATAATCCTTTACCAACTCCAACCAACGTCATTGCCGTAAATTTAGTTCTGGCTGTGTGAAAATGTATTTGAGACTTTTGTGATCCGTATATATTTCACATCGATTCCCAAGTAAGAAATGCCTCCATTCCTTGAGTGCATGAATAACTGCTGCCATTTCTAAGTCATGAGTGGGATAATTTTCCTCATGCTTGCGAAGTTGCCTTGAAGCGTAGGCGACAACCTTGCCTTCCTGCATCAATACGCATCCGAGACCCTTTCTAGACGCGTCACAATACACTTCAAAATTCTTGTGTATGTCGGGTACAATTAATACCGGTGCTGTCGTTAACTTCCGCTTTAGCTCTTGGAAACTTTTCTCGCAGGCTTCTGTCCATTCAAACTTCTTGTCTTTCTTGAGCAACTGTGTCATAGGCTTGGCTATGGTGGAAAATCCTTCAATAAATCTGCGGTAATATCCTGCCATTCCCAAGAAACTCCGAATGTCTGTTACGCTGGATGGTGACTTCCAGCCAAGTACGGCCTTGACTTTCTCTGGGTCCACTGTGATACCGTCTTAGGTCAGCACGTGGCCTAGAAAGCCTACTTGTCTTAGCCAAAATTCGCACTTGCTGAACTTGGCATACAATTGGTGTTTTCTTAGCTCTCCTAGCACAATCCTAAGATGTTCTGCGTGCTCTTCTGGTGTCTTGGAGTATACCAGAATATCGTCGATGAATACCACGACGAACTTGTCCATAAACTTCATAAATACTTTGTTCATGAGGTGAACAAAATATGCTGGGGCGTTATTTAATCCAAATGGCATCACTGTGAACTCGTACAGTCCATATCTGGAGGTGAAGGCTGTTTTGGGGATATCTTCCGTTCGTACCTTCAATTGATGGTATCCTGACCTTAAGTCAATTTTTGAGAATACCTTGGCCTGAGCGAGTTGATCAAACAAATCGTTTATCCTTGGCATCGGGTATTTGTTTTTGACTGTGACCATGTTAAGTGCTCGATAGTCAATACACAATCTCAGCGTTCCATCCTTCTTTTTGGCAAATAAAATTGGTGATCCCCAAGGTGAGGAGCTGGCTCGAACGTATCCTTTTTCCAGTAATTCCTTTATTTGCTTCTTCAACTCGATCAACTCGGATGGTGCCATTCGGTATGGTTTCTTGTATATGGGGGTGGTTCCTGGTGCTAGCTCAATGCGGAATTCTATTTCCCGGTCTGGTGGCATGCCTGGTAGTTCTTCAGGGAATACATCTGGAAATTCACACACTACTGGAACCTTGTTTAGCTCAGAAACGTCCACCTTATTTAATCTCGGTTGCCGGGGTATTTTTCCTTCCTTGGCCGATACTCTTATTGTCTTCCCTTGGTGGTGTGTGAGAATTACGGTCCTGTTGAAACAGTCGATAAAACCCTTATTGGTGGTTAGCCAATCCATTCCTAGGATGACATCCAGTCCTTTATTTTCCAACACAATAAGATTTGCATGAAACTCCAATCCTTCAAACTCAATGACCACATTCTGACAATAATTCTGAGTAACTTGCTGAATCCCAGGGGACTTGATGATCATGGATTTCTCCAGGGGAAGCATCAAAAAATTATTTTGCAAAGCAAAACTTTTCGAAATGAAAGAGTGAGAAGCTCCAGAATCAAACAAAACCATTGCAGGTATTGTGTTGACAGGAAACGTACCGAGTACGATATCCGGAGCATTTTGTGCCTCCTCTTTGGTTACGTGGTTCAGATGACCCTTCCTGTGGTTATTGTTGGGATTGAAATTGTTCCGCTTGGACGCGGAATTGTTGCCGTTGTTTGGCTTTGGGGTTGAATTCCTTGGCTTGGGGCACTGTTTGGCATAGTGCCCTTCTTCTCCACAAGCGTAACAAGTAACGCCGGGGCGATAGGTGAATTCTTTGTCTCTTGCATGATAATTCTTGATTGGGCGTGAGACGTTGGATGAGGATTTGTGTGTCCCACCCTTTTGAAAATCTGTCCT
>NW_025228846.1:9134-11438 GCF_018294505.1 Triticum aestivum
GCTTCAAGAGGCTTGTCAGCATGAGAAAATGTTTGAGGACGTGTCTTCTGTAGCTCAGATAACTTGGAATGCTGCTGATACTGTCCATGGTGATTTCCCATGTTGATGACTTGGTTCATCATTTCCCGATGTTGTTGCTGACTCTGCTCATAAAGGCGGCACATTTGTGAAAGTGCCGATTCACTGCCCTGTTGGCTTGACTGTCCCTGAGTGAACTCGTTGCTGGGTTGTGCATCATAAATTTCCTCTGGTGGAGTTGGCATGGAGCGAGTCCAAGGACGAGACATTTTTCACTCTGGGGAAATGTTTTTTGTAAAACTTATAAGAAAAGCGGAAAGAGTCACAAAAACAAATCCATAAATGCATAAAGCTGGCAAATAGAATTAAATAACTCAGCTTACTTAAGAAAAACAAATCGACTTGCGCACGGAGAAGGACTGCTCATTACATATCTTATACGCGGGCGGTAATTATACAATACATCACTCAGGATATGCGTACATAATCCTGACATGTTATTTAGGCTAATGCACTTCTCCAGATCCTACATGATGCGCAAACAGGCTACTTCTCACAACCTATGTACATATCTTACAAAGCGGTACATTACATGGCATCTAGGCGTACTCAGGCAGAAATGTTGACGACCTCCTTTGCCCTGCCGAGGGCGAGGCGTAGCGAGGTTGGGTACTCGACTTCCTCCTGGCTAATGGGCTCCATAGGTGTAGTGTTGCGCAGAGTGGACGGAGCGGTTGCCAGGGGCGGAGCAACACGTACAGGAGTGGGCACGAAGGGTGGTGCAGTGCGCGCTGAAGTGGGTGCAATGACTTGGTTGAATTCTTCGGTAGAAGGCAGGCGACGAGTAGGCGTAAAAGATGCTGATGACGAGACAAGTCAGTGGCGGTGCGATGGGTAGGAGCTCCCTCCTGTTGGCAGCACAGCCATGAATTGAGTCCATGCGGGTAGCTACGAAGTCGTCCACCAGGTTGTCGAAGGCTGCCTCCAGGGCCCGGAGATACTCAATGAGCATCTCAAAAGCCTCGTCTCGTTCTCCTCTGGGGCAGGAGTATGCGTAGTGACAGGTGTAAGGCACATGGCACGGAAGATAATGGTAACGACGAGTCTTCATCACGGGAAGGACATCCTTGAGACGAGCTATCGCCTCACGGGCTGCCATCTGCATAGCATGCCTCTCCGTAGGCATGGCTCTTCCCACGAACCGGAAGCGGCGTAACTCACCACGCCCTCCCTTGAACTGCACCGCGGCCTGGTGCATGGTCAGACTGTCGTTGACTCGGTGCTGGCAGAGTGTGAAGACTGGGCGCACGGATGGCCCCATCGCGACCTGAACGATGAAAGAAAGAAGCTTGATGAACCCATTGGGCACGTTGGCGAAGGTCTGAGACTCGCAGCTGTTGTCGGCCATCTACAAAAGTAGGCAAAAATTTTGCAGGGTCAGATCATAAATTTATGCTGACTGACAGAAAATGACTACAATTGCAAAAATATAATTTAGCTCTATCATGCTAATAACCAATTAGCGATCGCACCTAGTGGCTTCCTACAGTCAGCCTGGCTCTGGTACCAAGCTTGTCACGACCAGTTTTCCAATAAAAATATTTATTGAGAAACCAATCTTTTGAGTCCAGTATGAGAGAAATCCTCCTCACTGGTAGACAAATTCTTGATACAATAAGCCAGTAGCATAAAATATATTACAGGGCCGAACTACGGTTGCTCAACCAAATTATTACAAGCACGCCAATAATTATACATAATGGCGGACATGACACAGTGGTGTGGAGGCATACTACTGACTCAAGGATAGGGCGGTGGTGGAAAAACACAGCGGGGAGAGAAATACAAGACTCTAAGTCTGTCATCTCATCGAGCGTCAAGGTGAGGCTCGATGAATTTATTTGGTAGTGGAAGCGGATGTAAAACAGTGACCAAATCCAGGGTCGCACGAGACTGACTGGGACTCCTCTAGGTGTCGGACTCGCTATCAAACTCTTCATCCATGAGATCGCCTTCGTCAGCATCTGGCCAAATCAACAAGCCAGTGAGTACTTTGAAAGTACTCGCAAGACAGTTCGGACGTAAGATATAACAAATGCATGCATGGATGCGTCATGAATAATTCACCAATGTACATTTCAAAAATTAGCATAACAAGGTAAGTAAAAAGGGAAACGGCGGTAGTCCGCCTGAAATCCCAACAGAACATAAATAACTACCGATCGGGTGTCTAAAGCGACGCCTCGAAAGGTGAACAAATAAATATAAGGAAATGATGCCACAGTC
>NW_025228846.1:13446-15028 GCF_018294505.1 Triticum aestivum
TCGGAGGGTACCTCCGTGCTCAGGGCGCCGTTCCGCGTCGGTTGATGGTGGTGGTGGTCGCCGGCGAATACCACGTCGACAACGAGCTTTGCTCCGGCGGACGGCGGCTTGGGTGGTCGAGGGGCTCGTCGGAGAGGGCTGCAGAGGTCAAATTGAAGAGGGGGTTAGGCTCCTGGTAGCTAGAGAGGGTAACGGACGGGGTTTGGGCGCCGGAGATGGCCTCACCGGAGCGAATCGTGGTGGAGGCCGAGGCGGATCGGGGCGGCCGGAGTTGGGGGAGGAGACCTCCTCGAGGTCCTCCGATTGGCCTGGCGTGGTGTTGGTGAGGAGTGGGGATGAGGTGTGCACGAGGGTGAGCTCGGGGGCCCTTTTTATAGGCGGCCCGAGGCGGTTGCCGTGAACGGGGATCTCCGGCGAGTGATTACGGTGGTGCCGGGGATGTGCAGGGGGATTAGGGGCTTGGGCATCGTCGTTGAGGTCCACCGGTCCCATTTAGGCGCTAAACGGGCTGGGACTTGGTGCTATGGGTGAGCTCGACGGAACGGGGGTGGCGCAGCCCGTCGGCGGCAGGGAGCACGTTCCGTGCTTGCCGGGCCACGGCGACGGTGCCACGGGCGTGCGCTGGCACGGCAGGGACACGCGGAGAGCCAGGGGGTGTTGGGCGGCGCCGGGTGGCGTGGCGAGAGGGCTCGGGCCCTTGTTGGCCGCCACGGGAGGTGCAGCCACCGCAGAAGCTCCCAACGCCGACGAGGCTCGCTGCTACCGATGCCAGGAATCGCCAAGCGTGCGTGCGGGGTGCTGGCCAGGGAGAAGAGGCTGCGTGCAACGCGCCAGGGCGCACTGTGGCCGCGTGACCGAATCTGACGAAGGAAGAAAGATAACTGAATCTCTGAACTTTCTGAATTTGCAAAGGAATAGTGCAGCTCAGGTGTTCGACAGAATGTTTTTGGCCTCTGGAGATTTTTCCTTGAGCTGATTTTTGGTGGAGTGGCTTCTCATTGCTCAAGTAGGCTGCCTGAATTTTGGTGGGATTTTTGGAGCAGTGTAGATATGAATTTCATCAAATTTGGCAAATCTGGTCCAAACTTGCAGAGACTGAATTTTGAAAAATTTGAAAAGAGGAGGAGTGGATCAAGATGGTTCTGGGTTGTGGGTACCAAGGACTATCCAGGAGAGTTGGTTTGAGGTCAAAACTCAAATGCAATAGGGTACTTGCTTTGAAAATCCCTCAGGCTCCAAATAATTTTCAGAATTGATTTGAGAGGAAAAATAATTAGAATAAAATCCAAAACTTGTTTGGATTAGTTGGGACAGAGAACTTAGGTTGATCACAAGGTGTAGGGGAGGTTTTGGAGGGGTTTTACCACATGGGCAAAAATGCCAAGTCATGGGTGGTTTTCAAGATATGAAAATCACAAATTTTCATGGAGTTCTTTTTAAAAGAAAAAGATTAAACTCCAAAAAATGAATTTGAGAGGGAACCAACAGAGAAGAAGTTTCAAAAGATTCAAACACCAATGTTTGAAAAAAAAATCCTTGCCAAAGCAAAGGAAGTTTTTAAGAGGAAGGTTTTCTGAAAAAA